>NC_057814.1:600528321-600566049 GCF_018294505.1 Triticum aestivum
TGTAGGTATATGAGATTTGATGATCTAATTAAAATATTACTATATATAGCTACTTTATATATTTTAGTAAGAAAATTAATAGAACTAGTTTATTTTTAATAAATTCTTAGTTGAATTAGTTGAATTAATAGAACTAGTTTATTTTTAGTAAGAAAATTTAGATATCTGAGATTTGATGATCTAATTAAAATATTACTATATAGAAACTAGCTACTTTATTTTAGTAAGAAAATTAATAGAACAAGTTTATTTTTAGTAAATGCTTAGTTGAATTAGTTGAATTAATAGAACTAGTTGAATTAATAGAAGTAGTTAAATTAGTTGAATTAATAGAACTAGTAAGTGTTTAACGTTTCACCTATATGAACATAGGAAATGTCGTCTGACGACGAAAAAGATTTCATTAAGTGCGAATATTGTGAAGACCATCGCGGCCTGTGCGACATAAATTTCCTTGTTGATGATAGGCGCTTCAGCATCAAGCTGGATGAGACCTTCGAAGTGGATACAGTAAGTCATAACGACAAGTCTTTTTTCGTAATAAAGCATGACTTATATATGCTTCATTTGCTTCAACTTATAATTTTAAATTTTCACTATTCTACTAGTGCATCCCCTGCCATGCAAGAATTTTTGTCTTGGATAAGATATGTTTCAGTGCTATGGAAACTATGGAGGTAAAGAGAGTTTACTTGAAGACCGAGCATGGTTATACTTTCAACGTCAAATTATACAATGTAGACACGTACACCTATTTTGAATGCAAAACTTGGCAAGCACTATGCAAGGCTTATGCATTTGAGCCTGATATGGTTATCACCATTGATATTCGTTCGGAAGATTATATTGAAGGTAATAGAGACATCTGGGTCGATGTGCAGACGCCTCCAGTTCTACCATTATGTGAGTTTCTCAACCATATTTATGTCTTTGATATTGTTTATTCAAAAATAGTTGACAACTAATTTCTATTGACAGCTTATTTCCATTCAAGGAAACATGTCCGGCGCTTGGTAGACAGGATCTACTACTGTCCCGGAGCTGAACTAAACTGCGAGGAGATAAGTCATTATGTTTCATGGCTTGAGGATCTTCATACTGTCAAGAATTTTTTTTCCTGCACTTAGAAATGTTAGTACTCAAAACGTGCGACCAATAGTAAGATGGTAAGTCACATCTATTTACGAAAGATGGTAAGATTTTTACTATTTGTCCTGCATCTTTTGCATACATTATTTTTTTGCTAAACTTTCATTGCTAAGTATATTAATTACTATACGATATTCTTCAACAGGGACTCCCGATGACAGTTGTGCCTCAGTGGATCGGGACTAAAGGTCACATGTCAATGGTTAGCTTACGACCAAGATATCCTACATTGCACATGAGTGCATTCAGGATTTCTAAAAGCGATGAATGCTTAATAGTGAAAGATTGGAGCAAAATTGTTAACGATCCCAGAGAAGTACTAGGGGCAGCAATGAGAAGCGCAGCCCACGATTAGGAGACAGGTTCATCTGCATGCTCCAGTATGATGAATCAGGAGAGCTATACATGTTCTATGCTATTTTACATGAGAGAGAGAGCAGCAGGAGTGATTTAGCTAGTTCATGTTCTTAGTACTTGTCCTCTCATGTCCGTGTTCTTCGTCCTGAACTTAATCTCAAAGAGTGATTTGCTTTTGTGGTGTTATGAACGCTTATAATATCATGACCATGTTGAACTCAATGATATCTTTGCTTCTGGTACAAGTGAATGTTTCTTCTTTAAGCTAGTGTTAGTGGTGATTAGATAGCGGTAATGACTATGATGATTAAACAGTGGTAATGACGACTATGATGATTTTTAGCTAGCTAGTATACTGTTGTTGATGATATGATGCAAGAGTTTATATATTAATATGATGATGATGATGATGATGATGATGATGATGATGATGAGTTATTATATCATTTATGAAAGAAACCGCATATTAGTTTCAGCTGGATGGATCTTAGCTAAGTGATCAAGTATATGCCATATCCATATTATACTTGATCACTTAATTATAGGTGATCAAGTATAATACATATGGATATGGCATATACTTGATCTCACTTAGCTAGAATCCACATGCATCCAGTCGAAACTAATCTGCGGTACTTTCACCTAATAATTTAACAACTAAAATAATCACTAAATTAAATTGAAAACACAAAATTAAAGGAAAAATAAAAAATAAAACCAAAACACCCCCAAACATTTAGTACCGGTTGGTGTTACCAACCGGTACTAATGTCCTACACGCACCCGGTCCTGGCTCGTGCCACGTGGTGGCACTTTAGCGCCGGTTCGTGATGAACCGGTACTAAAGGGGAGGGGGGGCCTTTAGTCCCCACCCTTTAGTGCCGGTTGTGGAACCGGCACTAAAGGCCCTTACGAACCGGCGCTAAAACCCGATTCTGCACTAGTGATATATGCCATTTATCTCAAGTGAGCTAGCCACCATAGAGATAGTAATCCCGGAAGAAATTCCACGCGGTACTACTCTTTTAAAGTCGAGTTTCGTTGAAATTCGTAACATATATTATACCACACACTATCAAAAAATGTTTTCGATTTGGGAGGCATTAGGGAAATATTTGCTTGTGTGTGTATTAGGTGTTGCACTACATCTCTACCCTCTGCACCATTGCTCAATAATGTTCTGATGCATGGAAAGAACAGGCTAGAAGTTAGAACAAGGGTAATTATAGTCCTCTTGCTTGACCACGCAGCATGATCGGTAAGCTATCTCAAAGTCAGCCGATGTTTCTTCAGCAATTTCTATATCTCGTGTTGAGCGGCAAGTGGCTATTGAGGTCTTTAATGCTTAGCATGGCGAGTGCCTTTGCGTATGGTCCTTTCTTCCTGTTGGTTGAGTGCACATTTGCATCTTCGGCTAACGGCGTACAATCAAAGGAAAAAGAAGACTAGTATGTTTCTCAATGTAATTTTATTTTTTACAATTTCTTCTGCCTCCAATTATCTTTCCATTATACTGGCTATTGTTTTTGTCGCTAATTATCGGATCTAAGAGCATCTACTTCTCCCTGCTTTGTCCGTATATGTCTGGGACAACCCGGATAGTGTCCATACAAGAGACAGAATGAAAAAATCTACCCAACTAGACCCCCGATTATCCCTATATGGCATCTACTTAGGGTGTTCGCACGTGTTCGGACAGTCCATCACGTCGAACACGGCCCATCGCAGACCACTTTATCTCATTTTTCTATTCTCTTTTCATTCTTCATGTCCATCCTCCACTAAACATATGCATTTTTGTCCTACTAAAACAGACCTTGTGCCAAATAGATGGTAGTCCCTTGATCTATCCCTGCGGACGAGATACATCTGTTTGAGACCGGAGAATTTCAGGGCCATACATGCGTGCACAAACATAATGGGGGTTTAAAGCGGGCACGTCCGGACGCTGTCCGGACACGTTCGTCGATGCATAGGAGAACAAAATAGCCCAGTCCAATTGTGGATGCTCTGAGACACAGTTGAGTGTATTTTCCGTAGAAAAAGCAGTGTTCAATCCACGTAGGCACATTGCCACACTCCGCAGACAGACGCTTATAACGGTAATGTGCATTGGTTGAAGAAGGGAAATCATCAGACCATGTGCAAGCAAGCACAACCCTGAAGTACCATCGCAAAAACAAAATCCGAAGTTCCGAACAAATTAACACATGCCACTCCATTTGAAGATGTTCGCGGCCCGCCGCATGCCTGCCTTTCCCCGGGCAATGTGTTAACTGTTGCCCTGCCGCGTGCAGCATGCATTCCAATGTTCCATGGAACTAGCATCGATCAATGCACACACACAGTCACCTACTCCCTCCGTTCTTGAAAAAGTTTACTTCCAACTTTGTTGGAGGTCAAACTATCTCAAAGTTTGACCGAGTTTGTGCAAAAAATATGTCAGTGCTTGTGAAACTAAATAGGTATATGATGAAAATATATTTTATCATCAATCTAATGCTACTAATTTGGTGGTATAAATGTTAGTGTATTATTATATAAATATGGTCAAACATAAAAAAGTTTGACTTTTCAATAAAGTTGAAAGTACACTCTTTCAAAGACGGACGGAGTACTACGTAGTACTAGCTCCCTAGCTATAGTGTATATAGATGTTGTCGTCAACACTACCGGACTGAGGCACCTTCTGAGGGCCGTGTCCGAAATAGGAGGGTCTTCTTCGATGCCCTCCTATACTGAGGCACCTTCTGAGTCTGAGAAGGAGGAGTATGTTCCTGATGGCGAGGAGGAGGAGGGCGAGGAGATGGAGGGCGAGGAGGAGGAGGCCGAGGAGGAGGAGGCCGAGGAGGGTGAGGAGGAGGAGGGCGAGGAGGGTGGTGGAGGGGAGGTTGACCCCGAGCTGTGGGGTGACTTGCCGCCGGGTGCTTCAAAGGGGTGGCTGCGTGGTACTGCCGGAGTACCTACACTACCTTCTATCGAGTCGCACAAGTGGCTCATTGAACCTGCGGGGACAGAGTAAGTGCCTCTCAATCATATTTTCAACACATGACAACATTTTCTTATTGTACATGCCAATCCTTTGATTCTTTTGCAGGAACTGGATCCTTCACGGAAAGGGCCGTAAACCGAACGACCTTATCACTGTCCTGTTGAAGGAGTTTTGGCCGGGCCTATTCTGCCCGCGGCCAGACAGGGACCCGGAGCTGCGGGTTTTGGCCACGAGCTAGGCCCACTACGAGGCTTACAGCCACGCGGAGTACGGGATGGCCGCTAAGGCCGTGATCACCAAATTTTGGGTAAGTTCTCTTCTGAATCACTTGTCTTCAATTTCGTTCATAGTTTATCATTGAATCAGTCAACTCATGCCTTGTTTGCTTCTGGTTTATGCATGATTGCATCAACTCTATAGAGTTCTTGACGAGCACAAGGCCAGAGCCGACGTGGTCTTGCTTGCGGTTGCGAAGAAGAAAGCTCGTCAGTTGCAGTACGATGTGCGCTGGGTTGTCGTCTCGCAGTACTACAACACCTACCTTCATCAAAAGATGACCAAAACTCAAGCGCAGAGGCAACGACTTACCTTGAACAGGGAGCAGTTCATGAAGGTAACTATTACTGACTTTTCATTGTTTCAAGCAGTCAATTATATGATTTGTGCTCACATATCATGCTTCCAAAATTTGCATAGGTTATTCCTCGTTGGTGCTATGGAAAGGATGACGGATGGGCGAGTTTGGTGGATAGGTGGCTCGGCGACGATGCAGAGTTTGCTGCCAAGAGAAGCAAGGCCCGGGATAACCGTGGAAAAGACGGGACACACAGCCAAGAAAATAGGAACCACTGGGGCTTCAAGGCCATGAAGGTATATCTATATGCATGATGCATTTTTGTTCTTCTTTACCGTCATGTTCTTTATGTATGGCTAACTTCTGTTTGACGTTGCAGGAGGACAAGTTGAAGAGGCCGCTCTCAGACATTGAGTCCTGGAAGCTGGCCCGCGAGCGGATTGATCGCAAGGACGGCGAGAGCCAGTACTACGGCAAGGCCGAGCAGCACCTGGAGTCTTACACTCAGTAGTTTCAGAGGCTGCATCCGGATGTTCCTAACGTCGCCCAGTCTCAGATCGACGACACGGCGGTGGTGGCCATCCAGGGGAAGCCCCATGGCTGGTATCCATGTTTTGATGGCTTGATCACTCCTTCGGTCTCGTACACACGACTTAGGGCTACCAACCCGAGCCCGTTAGAGTGTACGGGGCATTCGCAGCCTCCCTTAGCCCGCCAACATGTTGTAAGTACTTCCCCTTTATCTTCTTTCTCTCTAACTTTCTCAGTTTATTTTCAGCATTGCTCACTTCAAAAGAACCTAAATTTTTTAGGCATATAAGGCCTTTGTCGAGCATAGGAATCTCGAGATGCGGGAGTACTTGCAACGAGTGAAGGAAAACGATGATTACAACCGTCAGATGATGATGGTTAGTTTTGTCCTCTTAAAACCAAGCTAAATTTTTGCACTTTCATTCCTTCTGACCTTCTAGTTTGCTTGTTTAACTAACATCCAGGCTATGTTGACGTCTTGGAGTAACCGCACGGATCCACCACAAATGGGGCCCCCACCACAACCTGCGGGAGAACCCCCATACGTGCCCACGTTCGATGAATGGGTGGCACTAGGCAGTGATAGTCCGGTTAGTACATTTGCCTAACTACTAACAAACTAGTTCTCGTTCATTCAACACTATCATATCATATTTACCGTTAGAATCTTCTCTCAAACATGTAGGGGACCGGTGGCTCGACTCCTGCTTCGTCGACCCCAGTCACTCCGATCTGGCAGAGTGGTGCTGGTTTTGGCGGTGCCGGTTTTGGCGGAGGTGGTCTTGGCGGTGGTGGTTTTGGCGGAGGTGGTCTTGGCGGCGGTGCTCTTGCCTGATGTCGGTGATGATACCTTTCATTTGTGGTGGTCTTGCATGTGGCCGTCGTGACATACCTTTCATGTTCCTACTTGTTAGTTTCTTTAGATGACGATGGTTCCATGTCTTGCACTACTTATGTTCATGAAGTTTCGCCGATGATGATCTTTAGATGATGAACTTGAGTATGTTTAAATGATGATGATGATCTTGAGTATGTTTAGATGATGAACTGTCATATTTCTGCATATTCTCATATTTTCTGGTTTGAAATGTTGTCAAAATGAATTGAAACAGAGAAAACAGGAAAAAAAACAGCACAGATCTATGCCGACGGCCACGTGGCCGCCCGTGGTTTGTCAGCGCGTTTGACGGCGCCGTCCGTTGCTGTCAGGTGAAAATCACTGCCGACGATGATGATATGCCGACGGCTGTACGAAAGCCGTCTGCATATGTGCCTATGCCGACGGCTTTTCTATGCCGACGGTCTGACAAGACGTGATCTATGCCGACGGGTATATGCCGTCGGCATAGACCTAAGCCGACGGCAAATGGCCTATGCCGACGGCCCGGGGCCGTCGGCTTAGAGGGCGAGTCCGGTAGTGCAAGCTGCTGCTAAGGCAGGTCTCTTCAATCTTGATGCCAAGAAACTCGAAGTTACCGTGGTTCATCCATGGTCACCGACTCGCTGCCTCGCCGACCTGGTTCCTAAGCTTCCTCCACATCAGTAGATTAAGTATGGTCAAGACTACATACATATACTGAACTTTACTTAAACTTTTGCGACATTTGAGGAAATCGGACCATGTACTCATGTCCCGCCAAAAAAAATGTTGTTTACTCCTACATGACTACACCATGCATCAGCTGCTTCGCATGCACGTCGACACATCCTCATCCTGTTCGCTGCCCCTGGCGCTGCATGTGCGGCCATGTGCGCGCGTCTTGTCTTTCCCTCCGGTTCATTGCAAAGCCATTTTTCTTGTGTGACCATGAGACGGTAGCCAGCTCAGTGATTATATGTTTGTTATCATCGATCATCATGCGCTTGAGGCTTCAAGTACGTTACCCTAAGCAGGCTTGTGGACATCTTGGATCGTACGTGTCCATCTTGTATCCATACTGTCATACCCAGCATACCACAACGCACAATGGTAACACTACGTAGTAAACAATGATAATACTACTTAGTAAACGCACATGCAATGCGTGATGATGCATCATGCTTTTGATACGAGATCGACACCTAGGAAATGTCTACGTACATTAGCTGGCATGTATGATGTTTTGTTTTGAGAGGTTAGACTTTCTTATGATGAAAATCTAAAATCTTGGATTGGACGACTGCGGCGCTTGTGCATTGTTACCTTCTTGGAGGTGTCGCTTTCGAAGACCTTTTTTGTTTTTCGGGTGTTGTCTTTGATGATGGTATGTGTGCTGCTGCTGAGAGGAGTTGATCACTATGGGTGGCCTTTATTTTTTCCTTACTTTTTTTGTTTTCTTTTTCAGACTGTGTGCATCTTTGCGATATTTCGTTGGTGTAAAGGCCGTGTGTAATTAGTATCTTCATGATATTAATATATATTTTTTGCCGAAAAATGTATGATGTTATTTTCGTGATATTAATATATTCTCTTTGTCGAAAAATGTGTGATGTTTTGCGTTGCGTGCATGTAACGCCCGTACCAGCCAACTCCTCTACTTTTCAAACCATTTTACTCGATAAACACTGGGGAATCTATGTACACCATTATGAGCTTGGGAGACCTTAAGCATGTGGACATCTCAAGCCGTACTTGTCCGTTCTACGTCCATGCTTAGTGTACGACAACACATCATCATCACGGAAGAATATGAGCACACGCCTGCTTGCTGTATTAAGGCGATCGCCGACAGCATGCACATCATTGAGATTAGGATCTTGGTGACACCACATGCCGAAGACTAGTCTTATTTAAGCAGCAGGAGCGCCCTTGTTTCTAGTACCTATCCATCGACATTACTATTACTTACCACCGGCAAGTACATCTGTACTTGACTCTGCTCAAGCAAACACACAGAACATAAAACCAATGCAAGGCCCTAACACAAGCACCAAGTCCTTCAAGCAAGCATTCCTCAAGAACCTCCTCTTGGGCCTCCAGCTCCATGCACGTACGAGCACATCCTTCGGCAGCAGCGCCATGAACCTCCACGAGAGGAAGCTCGCCGTCAAGTTCTATGCCAACGTCGCCATGGCGGCCGCGCGCTGTGCCACCCGCACCGACGCAAGGTGGCCCAGTGCCATCTTAGCCTCCGAAGCGGGCGCCTCACCATCATCCGGCGCGTGCAAGATGCAGAGGTGCAGGACAATCGTGAGCAGGTGCTGCCGGCGGAAGAAGAGCTGGATTAGATCAGGTCGTGCTGGTGCTGGCGCTGTTGCGAGGAGGCTGTTGAGGACGAGGACTATGGCGCTGAGGGACGTGATACCGGGAGGCCGGGACGCCGCCGTTGACCAGGCCACCCTGCTACGCGAGGCCATGGACTACGCGGTGCACCTGCGCGCTCAGGTCGACGTGCTCCGCCACTTATCGGAAGCCGTGCAAAGATCCAGCTCCATCTCTCGGCAGGTACGTGACAATCTGGTTGCTTGGTTCCATTTATTGGTAATTTTCAGTGTGTAAGTAATAACTTGCTCATTTGGCATGCAGGGTCAGCAGTGATGCTTTGGTCTCGGTGCGCACTTACAAAGGAGGCATGATTAAGTATCTGGTAGTGTTGTGCCAGTGCCTCTGCAGTAAGAAAAACTTTGTCTCCATGATGATCAGGGAGGAAACAGGCACAACTTTGCCTTGAGCAGAGCGGTGAAGAAATATATAGATCAGGATTTGCCTTGTTCTTCTAGGAGGTCAGATTGGTATATGTCTATGGTGCTTGCTACCTAGGCACCTAGCTAGTTGAGTGAAGAGACTACTCTTTGTAGATCAGCAGAGAAAATGGTGCCAGGAATTATGTGTTATTTCAAAAGAAAGTTATTTGAGAGTGTAAAAAGTTGCTTAAATCGTGCATGCGTGTGCAGTTTGAATTCAAGGTATGTTCCGTGCATCCGTGCTAGATAGCTTGATAAAATGGTGCCAGGAATTACGTACTGCAGAAAAATTGTATAACAGTCACTGACTCACTGTAACGTGCTGTCTTTTCTCCATGAAAACAAATAGTAGTAAAAGTTTGTAGATGCGTACCTGCATTCCCAGAAGTAGAGTCTCCGAACTGGTTTTACTGAACCATGGTAACAACTAACAATGTGAGATTTAATATCAAATTGTTGAACTGCAACCGCAGGTTGTGCAATAGGTGCACGCATAAAATCTTCATCTAGAGCTGCAAACTCCCCAAGCTTTTTGTTAGCCATAATGCAAATCTTTTTCGGAAATACTAACGCCCACACGTGTGGTCGTTTGCATCTCGCCCATACGCGTGGATCCACGTCCGTTTGTGGTTGCAAGAATCTTGACATGTTTGTGGTGCCACGTGGGACTGGGCTGGTGTGTGGGCATTCATCCGGTCGCCCACACGTCCGTTTCACCACACGGGAGGGCCGGTGTGTGGGGTTTAGCAGTTCGCCCACAAGTCTGTTTTCACTCACGCACAAGGGCTGGTCTGTGGGCATTTGCCATCTCGCCCACACGCCCGTCTCCTCTCCCACACCCAAAGTTGCCAGTTGCCATGTGTTTTGCAGTGTACATGGCAACTACCCTAGTGTGCTTGTAAGCAGATGGTAACTCTATTTTTTTTACCCGAACATGTCAGTTGCCATGTGTTTTGCAGGGTACACGGCAACTGCCCTAGTGTGCTTGTAAGCAGATGACAACTCTCTCTTTACCCGAAACATGTTATTTTGCCATGTCTCTTTGTAGCGCTACACGGCAACTGGCTAGTGTTAGCAGGTGGCAACTCCTAAGGTTTTTAAATCATGGCAACTGTAGTAAACCAGACCATACATGGCAACTGCCTAGTGTTAGTAGGTGGCAACCCCTAAAGTTTTCAAATCATGGCAACTATAGTAAACCAGACCATACATGGCAACAGCTGCAGTTGTTCAAAATGGCATCTGGCACTTGACCTGAGATGGCAACTGCAGTTGAGCAACCATGGCAACTGTAGTTGTCCGACATGGCAACTATAGTTCAACGACATGGCATCTGCAGTTAAACAGACATTGAAGAGGGTCCGGACCATGGCAACTGCGGGGACGCGTGGTGACTCTCACGCGGGGCGTGCGGGACCGTGAGGTAGGTGGCTGAAAGAGGTCGTGTGGGCGTTATCCATTTTTTCCACACGTAGGCGTGTGAGAGGGACCGCGAGGAAAAAAAGCGTGTGGGCGCTAGTTGTTTTGCCCGCACGTAGGCGTGTGGGCTGGTCCTCTTAAACACCACACAAAACGTGTGGCCAGACCCCTTAACGCCCACACGTGTGGACGTTATCGACGTCCATCTTTTTTAGTTATTGATAAACTTGCATAAAGATAAACTAAGGACAAAACAAAGTAAACACTAAAAACTAAAAGTAAAAACAAGGGCTCTAGTCACCCTACTAAGGTAGCAGAAATGCTTCCCGCCAATGGCACCAAAAAAGGATTTATTAACTTTGATCTGGTTTCAGATGTAGATGGTTTTATTTTTCCCAAAAATGTTATTGAAACCAAGGGAATGTCTGCTAAAGATAAAGTTGGTTTAATTTCTATAAGCACTTGTTAATTGAATGCAGTTTCCCGGATCGAAAACACATGGTTTATAAGAAGAAACAATAGCAAGGAAAATAAGACACGCCGCTAGCTCGCTTCGATGTGTGTGGTGGTCCGGCCTCAGATCGATTTCCTAGGATGATGAGCAGGTTGCTAAAGTGAAAAAATACGGGGTATCGGTAGGTACACCAATCAGCTATTGCCATCCAACATCGTATATTCTCTTTCCATGTTGTATAATGGTTTCTCATGTTTAAAGAATATTGATATTTCAGCATCTGCCCCCCACAGCTGTACTCTACATGCATGTATGGCAGCAATATGACGGAACACTCTCTCTCTTCTCCCACACAATAAGTTCAACCATTTCTTTCACTTTGTCTAAGTTAAAACATCCATATAATTTAAACCATATATTAGTTTTTGAAGCTTTTTTTATATTTAAACCCCTTGCGTCGAAACCTTTAAAATGAGATCAATCTTTGATATTTTTCAATCATGTTTAAACTCGAACGCATATTTCACATTTTAAAAATAATCAATTTCACAATGATACAAACAATTTCACTTTCTGTAGTTACTATTTCACAATTCAGAACATATATTTCACTTTTCACTAGCTTGTTTCATAAAAAATACATTAGTTCAATTGCACAATTTTCAAAACAGATATTTCACTCTTTTGAAATAAACTGTTACACACTTCCAAATAATCAGTTTCACAATGATACATTTAAATTTCACTTTTTGTAGTTACTCTTACAATTCAGAACCAACATTTCACTTTCCACTAGCTTGTTTCAACAAAATCACATCTATTTCTATTACACATTGTTGAAATAACATATTTCACTCTTTTGGAGTAAACTGTTACACATTTGTAAAAAAATCATCATAAAAATCACATCTATTTCAATTGCACATTTTTAAGAATTTATTTCACATTTCAAAAATAATCTGTTTCACAATACTAATTCACAATTTCTGAACCTATATTACAATTATATTTTGTGTGACACATTTAAATGTCATATCTATTTCAATTGCACATTTTTAGTGTATGTGAAACAGGTTTTTCATGTATCTGAAATATAATTGGGTTAAATAGATTTCTAGCGAAATGGGTTTGTTTCACATATTCATAGTGAAAAAGGTTTGTTTCAATTTTTCTAGTAAAATCAGTTTGTTCAACATACGAAATGTGAAATGCTGAAAATTAAATGTGCTTGAAATATATCCAATATTGTTCTAGTTCTAAAGGTCTTGGTGGCAGGAGTTCAAATATAAATTGTTTTCAAAAACGAACTTATATTTCAAATGGTATTGATGATTTAATTTAGTGAAGGTGAAATAAAAGGATGGATTTATATGTGAGAGAAGAGAGAAAGTGGGTACTGTCACAATGCTTTCATCCCTGCCATATCAAGGACAAATGCTTGGGGCCCATAGTTGTATTATGTCTAGTATTCAATTTGAATAATAGAAAGACGGGAATAATAGTTGTCCATGGCTCGGATCTTAAAGCATGTTGTCAATGATGAGATCCTTGCCAGTAGGTACTGCTACCGGGCAAACTGACGTTCTGAGCAGGTTGCGGCATGTGGTAGTGCTATCTCACTACATCGGTGGATGTGGTGGTCACCAATGAGTCTTCATAAAGGTTTCTCTCTTCAGATCCGGTGCCTACTGCCGGGGACTCATTCTTGCGAGGTTGCGGAGTGCCTACTGCTGAGGGCAAGCCGCAAGGAAAATCCATCAAAAAAGTCGTCGCGCACTTGCCGCTTGCCGCTCCGCCTTCCTGTCTGGGAGACGCCTCAACGCCGGACACCTTGCCACACACATTTGACACGCCGCTAGGGAAGTACTTGACGCCGCGTTCCTCAAGGCCGGCCCTGGCTTCACCGAGTGCATTGGAGGACGATGAGACGAAAAGGAGCAGGGGACATAGTGGCGGCGGCTATGGTTCTACCCCGAGCCGCTAGGGAGAGGGCGCGGGGGTCGCGTATCCGGTTGTTCGAGCTAGTTGAGTGTATGCGTCCACAACAGTGTAATGCTCACATCCAAGCCCTCACCACGTACCCATCCCGTTTGCGTTGCCGCTGCCGAGTGTCGGCGCCATGTGACGCTGCACGTGCAGCCATGCGCACAGGTCTTGTGTTTACCACTCGGCTCCCGGAGCTCGTAGGTCCCCAACTTTCCAATGCCATTTTTGCTGGTGCCGATGACCGTAGAACGGGAGCCAGCTCGGTGATTATGTTTGTTATCATCATCATGCGCTTGAGACTTTCCAATATCTTGTGGGCATCTCATATCATACTTGCCCATCATGTATTCATGCCCAGCAAAGAGCAAACGACAACACACAATGAGACTACACATAATTTGATGGTAAAGATCTATTAGAAGTCCTGGCTTATAAAAAGACACCACTTACTTTCGAAAAAAGGATTCGGCATCCCACCAAAAAAACATGTACCCATGTGCATGAAGTTAGAAAAGTAAACAAATACATGTGGTCATTGTTTGTTATCATTGTTTCAAATAACTTATCAATTGTCCAGTATTATGATACCATCTGAAATTTAACATCCTACGTTATGCATGTTAATATAATTCTGTTAATTATTATGTATCCAAATAATAGCTAGACTGTGCAGGTGCATGGGGTGATGACTAGTGTGACGAATTATTACTGCATTTATTCCTTCCTTGCTCCCATTGACCAAACAAGTGTATATATAGCTCAAATCCACCCTGGTTTGTAATGATCACCTAGCAGGGATACATATAGGTTTTATTCATCTCAAGTGAGCTAGCCGCTATGGGTACATTACTCCTCAAGACAATTGTCCTCAATTTTACTCTACTAAAGTCATGTTTCAACAGAATATAGAACGGACATTATAGCATACGCACATTACTACAAATATGTTAGATTTGGGAGGCATTAGGAAAAGATTTGCTTGTAGCTGTTCATTATCTTGAAGTGCATAGTCGCCCGCACCATTACTATATGGTCCCACGATGCACGAGACGAGCAGAGTTAGCAAGAGACTCTAGAATAAGAGGAACCAGACTCTTCCTGGGTCTAGCAGACTAAGAGCATGGTTAGTTTCATGGGAAAGTTTTTCTTACCAGTAGTGTATGGGTGAGCACAAAATATTAGCTATTAATCAGTTTACAAACAAACTACCTGGCTTATCTCCACTAGTTTTTGTAAGAAGTGGTTATGCCAAATATGGGCTAGCCAAATCATTGGTTGTAAACAAACTTTGCCCTACAATTGGATATTTGCAAACCTTGAGAAACATGAGTTCAGTGAGGATGCAATTTCGATAGTCAAGTTACACATATACACTTAGCCCTAAAACACTTGTATATGCAATTTTAAAATAGAATGCATGAATATGGTGTACCTCTAGAAAACACACGGTCGTGTAAGACATACCAACATCGGAGTGTCTTCTGAAGTCCGAGGTAGCTGAGTGTATGCGTCTACGGCAGAGTAGTGCCCCGTCACATTCAGGTCATCAACACATACCCATCCCGCGCGCGCTGCCGCTGCCAAGTGTCGGCGCCGCGTGACGCTGCTCGTGCGGCCATGCGCGCGCACGCGCGTCTTGTGTTTACCACTCGGCTCCCGGAGCTCCCACGTCTCCTACTTTCCCAAGCCATTTTTTACGGTGCCGGTGAGCATGGCACGGGAGCCAGCTCTGTGATTATGTTTGTTATCATAATCACGCGTCTGAGACTTTGGAAGACCTTGTGGGCATCTCGTATTGTACTTTCCCATCATGTATTCATGCTGAGCAAAGAGCAAACGACAACACAGAATGATAATGCACGTAGTAAATGCACATGCAATGTGTGATGTTGAGACGTTGAGATGTCAGCGTGCTTGCAATTAATGGTGGGCATGTGTTGTGCTGTACTCTATCGCGCGTATATAGCAAAACTCTCTTTCAACGTTCAAGCCATTATGTGTAACCATGACACGCGCGGCGCCAGCTGATCACCAGTAATAATACTACCATCATCCTTTGGGGTACATTAAGCTTGTGGACATCTGGCGTCGCACTTGTTGGTATTACGTCCATGCGTATGCGTAACATAAGACAACACACATCATTATCATCGCAGAATATGACACACCTTCATACATGCATGCCGAATTAAGGTGGTCACCATCATCGTGAAAGAATATGAGCACGTCTAGCTGCCATATTAAGGCGATGGCAATTAAATGTCATGAGCATACCACAAGAATATGGCCATATACCTTTTTTTTATTCAAGTCCTCGACATGCGGATCTGGCACTGCACAAAATGTTGTTATCGGCAACAACGACAAAAAATCATGTGGGAGATTATGGTTCAGCTGCTGGTGACACAAGCATGTTACACCTACTATATGGAATACTTTAGGGCAAGGCGCCTTTTAGTGACACCACATGGATGCCGGAGACTCTCATATTTAAGTTGCAGGAGCGCCCCTCCCCATCCATCGACATTACTTGCCAGACAAGTACATCTTGTCCAAGTAAAATGTGAAATTTTTTACAATTTTTTTGAATCGGCGAACATTTCTAGAATGGACGAATATTGTTTTGGAAATTGGTGGAACAATTTTTGAAATTGACGAACATTTTTTGATTTAACGAACATTTTATCGAAATGTATGATCATTCTTTGAATCAACGAACATTTTCTAAATGAATAAAATATTTTGTGAACAGTTTTCGAATTTTTAGGATATTTTCCCATTCTTGAATATTTTTTAATTGGCACAATTTTGTTCAATTTCATTAACATTTTCAATTTATGATTTCCGGAACATTTGTTTTCAAAATTTCAAACATTTTTTGAATAAGCAAACATTTTTTTATAAAATCACGAAGATTTTTTGAATCCACAAACATTTTATAATTCATTAAACATTTTATTTTCAAATTCTCATTTTTTTAATCCACAACCAACCAACCAGCTAGGTCAACACGTCTGGGTTGGATCAATCCAACCGACTGCTGGTCTCGACTCGATCTATGTATCAGATGCACGGCAGCTAACAATGGGGACTGTTCATCGAGAGACAACCAACCGGCTAGGTCAACACACGTCTCGAACGCATCGCTCGATCGGGCCAGCAAACTACGTACACGCACGAGTCTCGCTCGCAACAATCACTCGGGTTCAGTAAGCAGCGAAGGGGTCAATCGCACGGGTTTAGTTAATAGGGCAGGTATCGCTAGGGTTCAGTTATCAGCGAGGGAACGATCGGTTCAGTACCTACCGAGAAAGATCGATCGCTCGTGTTCAATACTACATGCGAGGGATCAATCCCTCATGCTTAGTATGTAGTAGGTGCGAGGGATTGATCAATCAGGTTCAGTAAGCGAAGGGCTCGCTCGAGTTCAGCTAGCGAAGGGCTCGCATACGCACGTGTATGAGAAAAATGTGTAAACCTCTGCATTGCTCGTGCCCGACCACTCACTGTATACCGAAAAATCTCCAAACAATTCTCCGTCCTCACTTCTACCACGACTATTTACGTAATTGATGGCACAAAGAATATCATGCAGGTGCGCCTCCGGCCCGCCCAGGACAAAAGATCCATTTTTTGTCATAATTTTTTCATAGAAGTAGGAGCCCACCACATCTATGATGATACGTGTTTTTGTCATAATTCTCGTGATGGAAGTGTCACATCGATGACAGAAAAAGTTATTGTTCGGGTTGTAATATCACGGATGTGTCTTTTTTGTAGTGCTTATAATATAGAAAAAGGAATCACGTAAAGGAAAGAATCATCATGCTACAAGAAAAGAGACACCATGATTTTTATTTTAAAGGTCCATCATCACACACGACCAAGTTTCCCTACAATGATATATGCCTTCAAGAATCCTCATGATACAAGTTTTCCTTCTCCGGTCTCCGCCTCCGACCCGTTGACCGAAGCGCTTTGGCAATGAGAGGGGCGATCTGGGAGTGAGCGGGCATGGTGGCGGCGCCGCCGCCGGCCGAGGGCCGGGGTCTGGAGGGAGCGCTCGCGCCTGGGAGTTGGGTGGCCTCTCCTCCGTGGAGTGGAGCACCTTCAGGCGGAGGCGGAGGGGAGCGCTGCGGTCGGGGGTGCTGGCACCGCGGCTGAGGTGGGTGCTGGCCTTGACCGGTCTGTGGTTCATGACGTTCAGCACGCTGCCCTGGTTCAGGCTAGTGGGGTGGCCATCTCGCATCTGTCTCAGATGGTCACTCAGCCTACTAGGAGCCAGCCGGGGGCTGCAGTGGGAGGGCCGTCTGGCATGGCCCTCTCTGTTACGCCGTCGGCCTCCTTCGGCTTCGCGTCGGTGGCGGTGGCGGTGGCTCCGCCTCCTCTCCGAAGGGCGGGCAAGAGCAAGGTGTTCGCTGGTTCTAGAGCCGGCCAACAATCTCTCGTCATCGACTTGGAAGCCACCATGCGCGCGGTGGCAGGGAAACTTGTGGTGGCTAGAGTACTCTCATCGTACTCAATCGACCCAAGGGCGGTTGTTGGCGCTCTTCGCGGCCCTTGGAAGCTGCGGGGCAATGCGGTGGCTCAGCGGGTCGAGGGCAAGGACGGGCGCTTCGTCATCAAATTCTCAGAGGAGGGCGACCTCAAGCACGTGCTTCGGGCTGGCCCGTGGCATTTCAGGAACAACGCCGTGCTGATCGCGGCGCTCGACGGGAATACCAACCCCGTGGACGTGTGCCTGGTCTCTGTTTTGGTCTGGGTACAAATCCATGGGTTGCCAGTGCCACTCAAGGCTGAGGCCTTCTGCTGGGCTCTTGGTGATCAGCTGGGTGTGGTGAAGGTGGTGGCGCACCAAAACCACCAGATCGTCGGTGAGCATCTTCGGGTTCAGATCATTCACAAGGTGGATGAGCCACTAAGGATGTCCGTTGCTTTCACTCTCTTTGGCAGCTCGGAGGAAATCAGCTTCAATGTAAAATATGAAAAACTGCCTAAATTTTGCTTGTCTTGCGGTATCGTGGGACACATGACGGCCAAGCACTGTAGTATTCCGGCCGAGCAACGCAAGGCGATCTACTCCTCCGACCTCAAGGCGCCGGCCTGGAGTGGGTCGGTTCGGCATCATTTGGACTTCTGGGGCCTGGCGGGGGCCTCGGAAGATGAGGTGTTCGCGCAGAACGCGAGGCTACCGGACAAGGTGATCTCGGTGGTTGCCACGGCTGTCCAACAGCTCTCCGTGGCTACTGCTCTAGTGTTGGCAGAGGCTTGCCTTGGGGAGAAGGCTGGCTCGTTGTCTGCGTTGGACCCCGGGATGCGTGTACTGGGCTATTCCCTGGAGGGGAGGCCGGTGCTTGTTGGATCCGGCTCCAAGGATGGGGCCATGGACAAGCTTCAGCAGGAGGCGTCCGGGCAAGCGGCCGGGGGCATCGTCGACTCCAACATAGATAGCTCTGGTTCGGCTGTGAGAGCTGCTCAGCAGGGCCAGGAGGGCCTTACCGTTGCGGGCAAGGGGGCGGCCCTGGTGCAGCCGCCTCCTGCTGGTGGGGGCCGCGACCAAGGGGTGGTTCCCCTGAGCTTGGCGGCTGCTCCCAGGCCGCAACTGATGGAGTCGCTGGGCGCGGCTTCCCTTGAGGGCCAGGGCGTGCTAGAGCCTGCCATTTTGGCTGGTGGTGGAGCTGTGGGACTCCAGACTGTACCTGGGGTGATGCAGCAGGCTGGTGGTGGCCAGTCTGTTGATGCCGCGCTACTTGGGGATGGTCTGGAGGTGGACTCGGAGGCGAGAGGTACCGGTGGGCTGCGGCCAAGCATCGAAGCTAAGGGTCTGGAGACCATTTGGGGCCGCTGGAAGCGTGTCCACAGGGAGGAGCGCGAGGAGCGTGCTGTGGTGCAATACACCGGCGTCAAGCATGCCATGTTTTGGGTGCCCACTCTGCCTAATAGTGGGAGTGAATTGTCCAACCGCAAAACTGCCTTCGTCGATATCCTCGAAAACACAATGATGCCCAAGAAACGCGGTCCCGACGGCAGCCAAGAATTCATCATCAACATGAACAGTACTACACTAGTGCAGAACCAGGCTTTAGCGCCGGTTCGTAAGGGCCTTTAGTGCCGGTTCTGCAACCGGCACTAAAGAGTGGAGACTAAAGGCACCCCCCCCTTACTACCGGTTCAGCACGAACCGGCGCTAAAGTGCCACCACGTGGCACGAGCCAGGCCCGGGTGCTGGTAGACCATTAGTACCGGTTGGTAGCACCAACCGGTACTAAATGTTTGGGGGGTTTTGGTTTTAATTTTTATTTTTCCATTAATTTTGTGTTTTCCATTTAATTATTTTTTGTTTGCTCGTCGTATTTTACGATACTACATATTGTACACGTTATGCATATATATAAATAGATTTTCTCGTAGAACCATATATATATATATATAATCGAATGTCTCACAACCATCATTAATTATTCACACATACACATGTATATATATACAATTTCTCTTACATGTTGCCTTGGTGCCTTCGGAGCACCATGACAAGTGGTTCATGGGGGCGGTAGCGGGTAATAGTATTCTCCTTTGGGATCTATGATCTGGTTGAGCAAAAATCCCGCTATTTCCTCTTGAAGTGCTCGTATGCGCTCTGTTGATAGGAGCTGGTCCCGCACCTCTTTGAACTGTTAAGAAGGAGATCAATATGCATGTGTACTAGTTGTGTGACTAGATATCGAGAATCATGTAAGATTTGTGAATAGTGTTCTGGCAAACGTACCCAGTCCTGTCTATCAGATCTGCTTCTTTCGGACGCCATCATGCGAATGTTCACGCAAACATAGTTTGCATACACTTCAGTCCCCGGCGCCTGCTTCAGGGCCTTTACGATAATAGAATTTAATAAGATAATTATTAATCAAGCATGTTAATTAATTAATGGTATTGAATCAAGAATTAAAGAGATGGTAGCTAGCTAGCTAGTACTACTTAATTACTTACCTTGGGTCGATACCAACATAGCTTTTGTCGCCTTTTTCCTGGAGTCATCTTGATGTACTTTGCCCAAGCCCTGCCCGCCGGCAAAGAAAATTAATAAAGGGGTTATTAAAAATAGTTCATATCAGGAAATGACGAACTAAATAGGCCGAGATATAGTTAATAATGATTGAAATAACCTGTCGACTATCCCTTCATGATGTTGTAGTCACTATCTTTTTTAAGTAGTGAGTCCAGTACTTCAACTTTTCCTTCGTCAACTTTAATGTCTAATAAGATCCAGTGGAAGCTGCATGCGCATACGTTTGCATGTATAAATTAAGCGGGCATCTGCATAACACCAATCAACTATAACCCTAAACCCTATACACTTATTAACATCTAGCTAGTAAGGAAAAACAGAATTTGTAGTACAAGACAGTGTGACTCACTCGAAGTTGTAAGGAAGCAATATATCTTCATTGCTATTGAGGCGCTTCAAGAACTCTAGCATGCATTTCTCTACATCTTGTCTACACCATTCCAATTTCCATGTGTATTCATTAACGGTATTTGGGTCAATGAACCCAATGCCATAGCGTCCAGCTTTTTTCATTTCATACATCTTCATCCTGCATAATACCACAGAAAAGAATATATAGTGAGGATATATAATTACAGGTAATTAATGATCAATCAATGAGCACTGGAGCTAGTTTGAGACTTCAATTACAGAAAGAAATCACTTACAGACAATAGCAAGTGACGATAGATTTGTCGAGTGCATCTTGATTGAATAACTGAAATAGTTCTGAATACTCAACGGACACAGCTTTCTCATGGAAGTAATGCTCCTCCTTGACATTCACCATGAGGGACCCTCGATTGGAAATCTTGGTAATGTTCATGTACCACTGATGCAATTCATACATTCTCGTTGGGAGGTTCTTGACCTCGTCTGGCTCGACCAAAGGTTGGCCCCGGACATATTTCCGTTTTATTTCCTCCTCTATAAGCGGAAACATGGGCTCGATCTCGAGGAGTTGTCCAACAGTGATCTTGAGCATTTCAGCCTGCATTATATGCTCCTCGGTTATTATCACATCGCCCAGCTCGGGAACGTAAACGGTTTGCCCACAATAATATTGGGCGCGCGTACTCTCATGTGTTGTTGGCACAACAAGCGGGGGGTCGATTGCGCCGCCTGTTCTCCCAGCTGGGGAACGGTTTTCCCGCATTTTTTGACGGCTGCTTGTTGGCTCAAGCTCGAGCTCGCTTCTTTCTGTAGTCGTGCTCGATGTGCCTTCCTGATTTGGCGCTCATAGTCTGAGTCAACAGGCTTGGGAGCTGGTGGTCTAGCCATACGAATGAAGTGGTCAACCTTTTCCTCAGGCACTTTCTCCCTCAGCGGCGTTGCCGGTTTCGGTCGAAAATGAGCGTCCACTTCGGCCCGCACTATTGCATCGTTTTGCTCATCGGTCATGTCGTAAGGCCTCTGAGGAAGAGGAGCGAGGCTGCTTGGACCATATTTATATCGCTTGTCTCCGCCTGTACTTTCTGTACTACCTCGACTCGTACCGCTACGCACCATAGCTGCGGCGTGTCTCTTCTGCGATTGCTTAGGCGGCGGAGACGGCTGACGTGGCTTAGTTGGAGCAGGAGGAGTGGCCTGACGCTGTGCCGGACTTGAAGCAGGAGGTGTGGCCTGACACGGTGTCGGACTTGAAGCAGGAGGTGTGGCCTGACGCTGTGCCGGACTTGAAGCAGGAGGTGTGGCCTGACACGATGTCAGACTTGAAACAGGAGGAGTGGCCTGACGCTGTGCCGGACATGAAGCAGGAGTCTGCTCACGCGTTCGTGGACTTGGAGGAGCGGGAGTCTGCTGACACGGTGGCTGACTTCGAGGAGGAGTCGGCAGACGCGGTGTCGGTGGACTTCGAAAGATGATGCAATCCTTTCTTCATAGGATGATACGATGTATGGCCTCTCCCAGTGTGTGCTCGTCGTCACACTACTAGAAAAAGGCCTACTAGTGGCGCACCAGTTTTGCCTACTAATGGCGCACTACTGGTGCGCCACTAGCATCACGCCACTAGTAATTTTTACTAATGGCGCACCGCTGGTGCGCCATTAGTATCTGGTATACTAATGGCGCACCAGTGGTGCGCCATTAGTATATGCCATGGTGCTCCACCACATAGAAATGCGCCATTAGTAACAATTTTTTTTCAAATATTTTTTTCAAAAAAAAGTTTTTCAATTTTTTTTTATTTTTTCTCAGAAATATTTTTTTCAAAAAAAAATTCCAATTTTTTTTTCAATTTTTTCTTAATCTCGGGTCACTATGGCTTAATCTCAGGTCAATATGCTTAATTTCAAGCGAAATCACAATAAGTGGTCAAACTTCTCGGAAGGTCACCCATCCTCACACTACTCTAGCCCGAGCACGCTTAACTTCGCGGTTCTATCCAACCCCAGCACCACCTCACTTAACAGCCACTTGTTGATATATCTATCATATCAATCCTATTAAACCTTGTTGATGTCTAGGACTTTGTTCATATTCATGAGTATGATGAAATTTTGAAAAATATTTCAAACTTCCCTGTCATATTACGAATCATTTTTTGAAAAAAAAATCAAAACAAATATTTTTTTCTGTTACTAGTGGCGCACCTAGCAACCGGTGCGCCACTAGTAAGTTTGAAAATTTTTGAATTTTTTTGCCTCTAGATCTTGAAAGCCCCGTATCTTTTTTCTGTTAGGTTTTTGAGGATTTTGAAAAAAATTCGGATGTAACTTTTCGAGTAGATGATTTTTCATATAAAAAACTTTTTCATCCGAGTTCGTATGCAAAAGTTATGCCCATTTTAAGAAATTCCAGAGAGATTTTGCAAATAAAGTCGAAATTCATATTTGTTAATTTTCCCAACAACTAGACCACATATCACATGGGAAACTTATTTTATTTTATTTTTTTGACATTTCCATCATTTTCTTTTATTTTTTTAAACAGAAAAGGCGGTCCACAAGGGGGGTGCATTCGGTGGAATGGGCCAAGTTACTAATGGCGCACCATGGGGGTGGTGCGCCATTAGTAGTTCAACTAGTAATGGCGCACCACCCCAACCGTGCGCCATTAGTAGTTTTTCAAAAAAAAAAATTTAAACAAAATTTGTAACAAAATTACTAATGGCGCACCTGTGAGTGGTGCGCCATTAGTAGTTCAACTAGTAATGGCGCACCGTGGGAGTGATGCGCCATTAGTAGTTGAACTAGTAATGGCGCACGGTCCCACGGTGCGCCATTAGTAGTTTAAAAAATAAAAATAAAAAAAATTGAAAAAAAAATTTGAAACATAATTACTAATGGCGCACCGTGGGATGGTGCGCCATTACTTGTTGAACTACTAATGGCGCACCATTCCACGGTGCGCCATTAGTAGTTTTGAAAAAGTTAAAAAAATTACTAATGGCGCACCGTGGATGTGGTGCGCCATTAGTATTTTCACACTAATGACGCACCGACACATGGTGCGCCATTAGTATTTAGTAATGGCGCACCACTTGTACAGTGCGCCATTAGTGGCCATTCCATCTATAGCCCTTTTCCTAGTAGTGTCACCTCCAGGAATGTGAAGATCTAGCCCCGAATATGGGTCCACCACCTCATCAACCAAGACACGAGCATAGCCCTCTGGAATCGGGGCGCAATGGAAGGCACACATCAGGTCTGGTACACATCATTCATACATGATAGAGCCGATGGCTGAAGCATAGGGAACATCTTTCATTTTCTCTCTATCTTCTGCAGTGGTCGGGCATTGAGTCTTATTCAACTTCACACCTTGTAACACAGGCAAGAACCCTTTCTTTGCCTGATCCATTTTGAACTTCTTCAAAACTTTGTCAAGGTATGTGCTTTGTGAAAGTCCAATTAAGCGTCTTGATCTATCTCTATAGATCTTGATGCCCAATATGTAAGCAGCTTCACCGAGGTCTTTCATTGAAAAACTCTTATTCAAGTATCCTTTTATGCTATCCAGAAATTCTACATCATTTCCAATCAACAATATGTCATCCACATATAATATTAGAAATGCTACAGAGCTCCCACTCACTTTCTTGTAAATACAGGCTTCTCTAAAAGTCTGTATAAAACCATATGCTTTGATCACACTATCAAAACGTTTATTCCAACTCCGAGAGGCTTGCACCAGTCCATAAATGGATCGCTGGAGCTTGCATACTTTGTTAGCACCCTTTGGATCGATAAAACCTTCAGGTTGCATCATATACAACTCTTCTTCCAGAAATCCATTCAGGAATGCACTCTTTACATCCATTCGCCAAATTCCATAATCATAAAATGCGGCAATTGCTAACATGATTCGGACAGACTTAAGCATCGCTACGGGTGAGAAGGTCTCATCGTAGTCAACTCCTTGAACTTGTCGAAAACATTTCGCAACGAGTCGAGCTTTGTAGACAGTAACATTACCATCAGCGTCTGTCTTCTTCTTGAAGATCCATTTATTTTCGATGGCTTGCCGATCATCCGGCAAGTCAACAAAAGTCCATACTTTGTTCTCATACATGGATCCCATCTCAGATTTCATGGCCTCAAGCCATTTTGCAGAATCTGGGCTCATCATCGCTTCCTCATAGTTCGTAGGTTCGTCATGGTCTAGTAACATGACCTCCAAAACAGGATTACCGTACCACTCTGGTGCGGATCTTACTCTGGTTGACCTACGAGGTTCGGTAGTAACTTGATCTGAAGTTTCATGATCATCATCATTAACTTCCTCACTAATTGGTGTAGGTGTCACAGGAACCGGTTCCTGTGATGAACTACTTTCCAATAAGGGAGCAGGTACAGTTACCTCATCAAGTTCTACTTTCCTCCCACTCACTTCTTTCGAGAGAAACTCCTTCTCTAGAAAGGATCCAAATTTAGCAACAAAAGTCTTGCCTTCGGATCTGTGATAGAAGGTGTACCCAACAGTCCCCTTTGGGTATCCTATGAAGACACATTTCTCCGATTTGGGTTCGAGCTTATCAGGTTGAAGCTTTTTCACATAAGCATTGCAGCCCCAAACTATAAGAAACGACAACTTTGGTTTCTTGCCAAACCATAGTTCATAAGGCGTCGTCTCAACGGATTTAGATGGTGCCCTATTTAACATGAATGCAGCCGTCTCTAAAGCATAACCCCAAAATGATAGAGGTAAACCAGTACGAGACATCATAGATCGCACCATATCTAGTAAAGTACGATTACGACGTTCGGACACACCATTACGCTGTGGTGTTCCGGGTGGCGTGAGTTGCGAAACTATTCCGCATTGTTTCAAATGAAGACCAAACTCGTAACTCAAATATTCTCCTCCATGATCAGATCGTAGAAACTTTATTTTCTTGTTACGATGATTTTCTACTTCACTCTGAAATTCTTTGAACTTTTCAAATGTTTCAGACTTATGTTTCATTAAGTAGATATACCCATATCTGCATAAATCGTCTGTGAAGTTGTCCGCCAGGACCCTTTCCAAAGGCTACCTTTAAATCCTTGACCATATCATGTACATCAGCACCAGTACGGTGGCGAGGCTTCGTCCGGTGATCCGCCTCACCTTTGAAATGCTTGCCTTTCTTTCTTACGGGATGCCTGCTCGGAAGAAATCGACGATGTCCCAGGTACACATTCTTCCTATAATTGTCCAAATATATACTGTCGGTATCATCCAAACTGTGCGTGCATGCGCGGTATCCCTTGTTTGTCTGTCCTGAAAGGTTACTGAGAGCAGGCCAATCATTGATGGTCAAGAACAGCAAGGCCTTTAGGTCAAATTCTTCCCCCATGTGCTCATCCCACGCACGTACACCTGTTCCATTCCACAGCTGTAAGAGTTCTTCAACTAATGGCCTTAGGTACACATCAATGTCGTTGCCGGGTTGCTTAGGGCCTTGGATGAGCACTGGCATCATAATGAACTTCCGCTTCATGCACAACCAAGGTGGAAGGTTATACAAACATAGAGTCATAGGCCAGGTGCTATGGTTGCTGCTCTGCTCCCCAAAAGGATTAATGCCATCTGCGCTTAGACCAAACCATACGTTCCTTGCGTCATCTGCAAACTCCTTCCCGTACTTTCTCTCAATTTTTCTCCACTGCGACCCGTCAGCGGGTACTCTCAACTTTCCGTCTTTCTTACGGTCTTCTCTATGCCATCGCATCGCCTTGGCATGCTCTTTGTTTTGGAACAAACGTTTCAACCGTGGTATTATAGGAGCATACCACATCACCTTGGCAGGAATCTTCTTCCTGGGGCGCTCACCCTCGACATCACTAGGGTCATCGCGCCTGATCTTATAGCGCAATGCACCGCATACCGGGCAAGCGTTCAAACCCTCGTACTCACCGCGGTAGAGGATGCAGTCATTAGGGCATGCATGTATCTTCTGCACCTCTAACCCTAGAGGGCAGACAGCCTTCTTTGCTTCGTACGTACTCTCGGGCAATTCGTTGTCCTTAGGAAGCATATTCTTTATCATTACCAGCAACTTTCCAAATCCCTTGTCAGATACACCATTCTCTGCCTTCCATTGCAGCAATTCCAGTGTGGTGCCCAACTTTTTCTTGTCAGCTTCGCAATTCGGGTACAACAATTTCTTGTGATCCTCTAACATGTGCTGCAACTTCTTCTTCTCCAAATCACTTGCGCAGTTTCTCTTTGCATCAGCAATGGCCCGACCTAGATCATCAGCGGGCTCATTTGATGCCTCTTCTTCAGCTTCTTCCCGCATTGCCAGCTCAGCTTCTTCCCCCATTATTGTATCATCGTATTCAGGGAACCCATGGCCAGGATAGCTGTCGTCGTCCTCTTCTTCTTCATTGTCTTCCATCATAACCCCTCTTTCTCCGTGCTTGGTCCAAAAATTATAGTGGGGCATGAAACCGGACTTAAACAGGTGGACGTGAATGGTTCTTGACGTAGAGTAATTGTGATCATTCTTACAGACTAAACATGGACAAGGCATAAAACCATCCGCCCGCTTGTTTGCCTCGGCCGCAAGCAGAAAAGTTTGCATGCCATTAATGAACTCGGGAGAGCATCGGTCATCGTACATCCATTGTCGGCTCATCTTCATTACACAACACCGAATAGACCAAATTAATACAAGTTCATATATAAAGTTCATACATAAAGTTCATACAAGACTTAAATGCAACAAACAAATAACTCTGTAACTAAAGAATTTAAATGCAACAACAAATGCGATCAAGATCGCAACTAAGGTAACAATTGATCCAACAGCATAATGATACCAAGCCTCACCATCAATGGCATATTTTCTAATCTTCAAACGCATTTTCTCCATCTTGATCTTGTGATCATCGACGACATCGGCAACATGCAACTCCAATTCCATCTTCTCCCCCTCAATTCTTTTCTATTTTTCTTTCAAATACTCGTTTTCTCTTTCAACTAAATTTAACCTCTCGACAATAGGGTCGGTTGGAATTTCCGGTTCACAAACCTCCTAGACAAAAATATCTATGTCAACTTGATGGGCATAATTTTTCATAAACACGAAATGCAACAACTAGTTTTAAAAGAGAATATACCACATCCGAATCATAACAAGGATGAGGGCCGACGGGGACGGATATCAAAACCATGGCACTCTGTATAACAAACAACATACGGGTAAGATAATTATACGAGTAACTATATATCCAAATCACACAAACATCAATTTGGTAATGTAAAACATTCATGAACAAGAGGCTCACCACAAGGTGGTGCCGGCGACAGAACGGTGCGGGCGATCGACTGTGGTTACGACGGAGATTTAGAAGGCACTAAGTAAACCACACCTACATATGCAAACTAAGTGTTAGTTTTGACCACAAATTGCATATAAATCAAATACTAGCATATATATTTTCTACCAAATTACTAAACTCATAAATTAATCACTATACAAAGCATTGCAAGAGCTAATCTAGCAATGAGAGATGAAAGGACAAAATTGCTAACCTTTGTGATCATTTGAATGGATGGGGGCCTTCAAATCTTGACAAATTTTGGGCAAAATGTGTGATGAGCTCGAGAGGAAGAGGGGAAGAACAGAGAGGAGAGGGGAAGGGGAAGAACAGAGCGAGCTTGGGTGGACGAAGGGCTTATGTAGGACGACCTTTAGCACCGGTTCGTGCCATGAACCGGTACTAAAGGTGCTGGAGGGGCCCCGGACTGACAACATCCTGCCACCACTCACTTTAGTACTGGTCCGTGGCATGAACCGGTACTAATGAAAGCGGCTGGCTAGCCGTTGGAACCGGCACTAATGCACACATTAGTGCCGGCTCAAAAGCAAACCGGCACTAATGTGCTTGACATTTGACCCTTTTTCTACTAGTGCTAGTTCTGAGATTGTGGAATTTTCTGCTTGTAAAAGAGTGTGTGTTGAGAGAGTTGAGACTGTAGTTGGGGTAGATGGCATAGTCACTCATGTAACTAAGGAAGTAGATGGGGGAGAGGAAGTGAATCAAGAAAAAAAAGAGAATCTGTAGGGGTGGGGAGAGTTGTAGGTGAGATCACTAAGGAAGCTACCGACCATGGGGCTGTAGCTCAACTGACGGGCGCGGATGTGAGCGCCCGTCAGGAGCCATGTAAATACTTAGTTGGAACTGTCGGGGTTTGGGTCAACCTCGCATAGTTCTGGAGTTAGTGTGTCTCTCTAAGACACACCAATCCAATGTTATCTTTCTCTTTGAAACAAGGAAAAATAAAGAATATGTCGAGCGTTTGCGTTATCGACTGGGTATGAGTAATGTTTTTACCTATTCTTCTCCAGGGAAAGGTGGTGGTCTTGCGGTGTTCTGGGATGATTCATATACTTTAGAGTTGAACAAATATGGGGAGCATTTCATTGATATGTTTGTCTGTACTGCTAATGGAGCAAAGTGGAGAAGCACTTTTATCTATGGAGAGCCTAAGGCTAGTCAAAGGTACGTCATGTGGGAACTTATGCGGAGAATTAAGCCTATGGGTTCTGATCCATGGTTCATGATTGAAGACTTCAATGAAGCCATGTGGCAAAATGAACATTTTTCCCGAAATAAAAGGTATAACTCTTTGATGGCTGATTTTAGGAGTGTGCTCTCTGATTGTAATGTTTTTGACTTGGGTTTTCATGGTACTCCGTGGACTTATGACAACAAGCAACATGGCTCCAAAAATGTTAGAGTAAGATTGGACAGAGCCGTTGCATGTCCTCAATGGTCGCGCTATTTACGGAGTGCAGGGCGTCTCATATTATTAGCTCAAGATATGACCATTGCCCTCTGCTCATTCAATTGTTGGGGTTGCCTCGGCAAGGAAAAATTGTTAAACAACTTAAATACGAGGCATACTGGGAGAGGGAAGGAGTCGTGTTAGAAGAGCATATTAAATCTTGCTGGAACGAAGGTATGTATACTGATGATTTGAAGGATGTGGCTTCTAATCTCAAGAGAATGCTAGGAAAATCGCATGATTGGAGTTGAAAATATATTGGTTATCTTCCTAGAAAGCTTGATTTGGCTAGGAGTAGACTCAAGATGCTTTATAATAGAAATGATCATGCTGCTGTGATGGAGAAAAAAGCTCTTCTCAAGGAAATGGATGAGTTGCTCTATAAAGAGAAAAATGTTATGGAAACAGAGATCGCGGATTGATAAAATTAGATGGGGAGATCAGAATACAAAATTCTCAAGGAAAGGAATGATGGCACGGTTACTGAGGATGTGGCGGAAATTCATAGCATCACTAATTCGTTTTTTAAAAAGTTGTATACTGGTGATGGTATGGTTGATCCCTCTCTGATCATTCCATTGGTAAAACCTCTTGTCGGCGAGGAAATGAATAGTGAATTATGCAAACCGTTTATGGACCAGGAAATTAGTGATGCTCTCTTTCAAATTGTCCCGCTTAAAGCTCCAGGTCCTGATGGATTTCCGGCAATATTTTTTCAGCGTAATTGGGGAGTGTTGAAGGAGGACATTATTCGTGCAGTTAAAAAGTTCTTTGATACAGGTATGATGCCGGAAGGTGTTAATGACACGGTAATTGTTCTTATACCAAAGGTAAAGAATCCCCAATCAATCAAAGAATTTCGGCCTATCAGCCTCTGTAATGTCATTTATAAAATTATCTCAAAGTGCCTTGTGAACAGATTGAGGCCGCTCCTCGATGGTATGATCTCTCCAACCCAAAGTGCTTTTATTCCTGGGAGACTGATATCTGATAATGCGCTTATTGCGTCTGAGTGTATGCACTCTTTGAGCACTCTTAAGGATGGGCGGGGTGAGTTTTGTGCGTATAAACTTGATCTAGCAAAAGCTTTTGATAGACTGGATTGGAATTTTCGGAAGTGTATGTTGAGTGCGCTGGGGTTTGCGAGTGGATTATGGCCTGTGTTACCTCTGTGAAATTTTCTGTTCGCTTCAACGGCCAACTCTTGGAGACATTTACGCCTTCATATGGTATCAGGAAAGGAGACCCTCTATCTCCTTATTTATTCTTGTTCGTGGTCGAGGCTCTCTCTGTGTTGTTACAGGATGCGTGTAATAGAGGAGCTATGCTGTAATAGATGACTGTCTTTTATTTTTCAAGGGAGCCATTGATCAAGCGTTGACAATTAAAAATATTATTCCAACCTATGAGAAAGGGACTGGCCAATTATTGAGCCCAGATAAATGCTCTATCATGTTTGGTAAGAAGTGTAGTATGGAAGCTAAAGTGGTTGTTATGGTAATTTTTTGCATTACCACGGAAGGATTTGAGGACAAATATCTTGGTTTACCGGTGCCTCGAGGTCAAATGAAGGCGGGAAAATTTCAATCCACTAAGGACAAAGCCCTCAAAATTCTGTCGGACTGGATAGAGAAATATGCTTCTTGTGGGGCGAAAGAAACATTAATTAAATCTGTTCTACAAGCTCTTCCGGTGTATGCTATGGGTATATTTAAATTTCCGGCGTCTCTGTGCGAGGAATTATCTCAAATTATAAGGAATTTCTGGTGGGGGATGAGGAAAACAGAAGGAAGACTCACTCGTTGGCTTGGGATTAGATGACAAAGCCTAAAGCGGAGGATGGTATGGGTTTCCGGGATCTCAGATTATTTAACCAGACTCTTTTAGCGAAGCAGGCATGGAGATTGGTGGTGAATCCGGAATCTCTATTTGCCAGAGTGATCAAGGCAAAATATTTTCCACAGGGGCATATTTTATACACAGCTTTCCCACAGTCGGCTTCTCTCACATGGCAAGGTATTCTGCATGGGTTGGAGCTGCTTAAATCTAGAGTTATTTGGAGAGTGTGTGATGGGGATAATATACATATTTGGAGAGATAATTGGCTTCCTAGAGCTTCCAGTCTTAAAATTTCTGCAAGGAAGAATGGAACTAGAGTCAAATGGGTTGAGGAATTGTTCATGAGTGGAGAAAGGAGATGGGATGAGGAGCTGGTTAGGCATATATTTTACCCTTATGATGCGGAGGAGATTTTGAGGTTGCGGATCCAATCGAATGGGGAGGCGGATTTTGTTGCTTGGCATTATGAAAAGTCAGGGATATTCTCAGTGAAGAGTGCGTATAAGTTAGCGCTCACCCTTAAGGATAAAAAAGAGGATGAGTTGCAATCCAGTGAGGCGGTGGGGACGGAGAGGAAAATTTGGGATATTATTTGGAAGACCAACATTCCTCAGAAGATTCGTATTTTTGCATGAAGAGTTGCTTCCAATAGCTTGGCCGCACAGGTTAATAGAGTGGCACATCATCAAGCATCTGTTAGTACGTGTTCTATTTGTGGCATGGAGGATGAAAATACCTTTCATGCGCTTGTCTTGTGCCCAAAGGCGCGTGCGCTTCGCATGGCCATGAGGAACATTTGGGCTCTACCTGCTGAGGAGGTTTTCAGATATACGGGGTATGATTGGTTTATTGTTCTCCTGAGTCATTTAAACCCCGTAATGCGAGACCAAATTATTTTCTTATTCTGGAGGGCCTGGCACTTGAGAAATGATTTGATTTTTGGTAAAGGAAAGGAATCAGTTTCAGCTTCTGCTTGCTTTGTGGAGGATTATTGGGCGTCCTTTGTTGCATATCATTCTCCGATGCCGGTGGATTTTAAAAATAAAGGAAAAGGTCCGTTGGTTCGGATTAGCGGAGTTCCTAATTCTCTGGAGGTTAGTAGGGGCTGGTCTCCGCCTCCTGCAGGTTGGTTCAAGATTAATGTCGATGCTAGCTTCATGGAGAGCATTAGAGAAGCCAGTGTGGGGGTGGTGGTTAGGGACGAGGAGAGGGAAGTTATTGTTCTCGTCGTGGGATTTCATTGATGCCTGTCAAAGCGTGGAGGAAGCGAAGCTTAGGGCTTGCATTGCCAGTCTCTACATAGGTATTTCTCTTCATAATCCTATAATTTTAGAGACTGATTGCGCTTTCGTGGTTGGTCTCTTGCATCAGGGGTCTATGACAGGTCTGCTATGCGTGACCTGAAGATGAAAGCGTTGAGCATCTCGAAGTTGATCAGCAATTTTCAATTGTCAAAGATTAGTCGTTCGGCCAATATGGTGGCACATTTAATCGCTAAGTATAGCTTTGACAATAGATCAGATGGTATACTTGTAAATGATGTACCGCCTTGTGTGGTGAATATTGTATCGAATGAGTGTACTGGTGTGGTTGGTTAATTAATATAAGGTGGTGTTCAAAAAAAATATGCCTTCTCCGTTTGGAAAAAAGAAAGAAAGAGATGCATAAGAATAATCACGTTCTGTCTTCCATTCCACAGTTCAAAAAATCTTCTGATTCAGTGATTTATCGTCCGATTTATCACTACTCATGGGGTGACCGATAAGATTATGCCTTATCTTCACTCTTTATCATTTGGGCCGATTTATCACTCTGATAAGCAATTTATCAGGAATATTCCGATAAATCGGGTCTGTTCCTAACATTATGTTTGCAAAAACTGTGTTTATTTGTGTTTTGTGTACCCTGTTATGCAATATGTACTATTGTCCTATTTTGTTTGTCATTATACGAGGATTCAAAGGCTAGGAATCATGGTAACACTTGTATCCAATATTGTTTTGGTGTTGAATATAACATATTTTAGTGTTGGGAAGAATCTCTTTTTTCCGAATTAAATGGAGAAATTCAGGACCAATACGTTGTTGTATCGACGCAGATATTTCTCTTTCTAACCAACCTGGGATTTGCAAAAAATGGTCGATTAATAGTCGACCGATAAAATCGATTAACCGGCCGATTTCTGATTAATATCTAAGCCCCAGTTAACTGAGACGCTAATGATAAGTGATATCCTCAACATTGTTCCATTCTAAACAAAGAAAAATGGATACATACAAAATTTGATGGTAAAGATCTATTCGAAGTCCCGGCTTAAATAAAAACACCACTTACTTTCAAAAAAAGGATTCGGCATCCCAATACACACAGACCAAAAAACATGTACCCATCTGCATGAAGTTAGAAAAATAAACAAATGCATGTGATCATTGTTTGTTATCATAGTTTCAAATAACTTATCATTTGTTCTGTATTATGATATCTCAAATTTAACATCCTACGTTATGCATGTTATATAATTATGTTAATAATGATGAATCCAAATAATAGCTAGACCAAGAAGGCGGATGGGGTGATAACTAGTGCGATGAATTATTACTGCATTTATTTTTTCCTAGCTCCCGTTCACCACACAAGTGTATATATAGCTCACATCCACCCTGATTTGTAATGATGACCTAGCTAGTAATAGAGTGAAGAAAGATACATATAGGTTATTCATCTCCAGTGAGCTAGCCACTATGGATATATTACTCCTCAAGAAAATTGTCCTCAATTTGACTCTACTAAAGTCATGTTTCAACGAAATATAGAACGTACATTATAGCGCGCGCACACACACACACACACATTACTACAAATATGTTAGATTCGGGAGGTATTAGGAAAAGATTTGCTTGTAGCTGTTCATTATCTTGAACTGCATAGTCGGTTGCACCATTACTATATGGTCCCACGATGCACGAGACGAGTAGAGTTAGCAAGAGACTCCAGAATAAGAGGAACAAGACTCTTCTTGGGTCAGGGGGAAGTTTTTCTTACCAGTGTATGGGTGAGCACAAAGTATTAGCTATTAATTGGTTTAAAAACAAACTACCTGGCTTATCTCTACTAGTTTTTGTAAGAACTGGTTATGCCAAATATGGGCTAGCCAAATCATTAGTTGTAAACAAACTTTGCCCTACAATTGAACTCTTTGCAAACCTCGAGAAACATGAGTGCGGTGAGGATGCAATTTCGAATATTGTCAAGAAAAGTTGCACATATACACTTAGCCCTAATAAACATGTATATGCAATTTCAAAATAAAACGCATGAATATGTGTACCTCAAAAAACACACTAGTTATTTGGTCGTTTAAGACATACCAACATCGGAATGTCTTTTAAAGTCCTCCAGCTGTTCGAGCTAGCTGACCATATGGTCTACAACAGCGCAGTGCCCGTCACATGCACGTGGTCAACACATACCCATCTCGTTCGTGCTCCCCGCTTCCAAGTGCGCGCGTCTTGTCTGTACCTCTTCCCTCCCGGAGCTCCGACGTCTCCAACTTTCGAAAGCCATTTTTTCCGGTGCCGGTGACCACAGCACGGGAGCCAGCTCCATGATTATGTTTTGTTATCATCATCATTCACTTGAGACTTTGGAAGACCTTGTGGGCATCTCGTCTCATACTTGCCCATCATGTATTCATGCCTAGCAAAACAAACGACAACAGACAATGATAATACTTGTAGTAAACGCACATGCAAAGTGTGATGATGAGACGTTGAGATGTCAGCGTACCTGCAATGGTGGGCATGTGTCGTGTTGTATTATAACGCGCGTATATGGCCAAACTCTCTTTGTAACTTTTGAAGCCATTTCTGTGTGACCATGACACGTGCGGAGCCAGCTCATCACCAGCAATTATATTACCATCATGCGTTTGGGGTATATTAAGCTTGTGGACATCTGGCATTGTACTTGTCGGCTGTACATCCATACCTAGCATACGACAACATATCATCATCAACATCATTATCATGGAAGAATATGACAGGCCTTCATATATACATGCATGCCGAATTAAGGCGATACCACCATCATCATGGAAGAATATGAGCACGTCTAGCTGTGATATGAAGGCAATAACAACTAATGTCATGAGTATATGACTGTATGTGGTCGTATACATTTTGGCTTCAAGTCACCAGCATGCGGATCTGGCACTGCACAAAACGTTGTTATCGGCAACAACGACAAAAATCATGCGTGCATGTGTGGGAGATTATGATTCAGCTGCCGGTGACACAAGCATGTTACACCTATTATATGAAATATTTTTAGGCAAGGCGTCTTTTAGTGACACCACATCCACATGGATGCCGGAGACACTCATATTTAAGCAGCAGGAGCGCCCCTGTGTCTTGTGTCTGGTACCTATCCATCCATCGACATTACTTGCCACAGCAAGTACATCCCGTCTCTTCTCAAGCAAAACAAGATACAGAAGCCATGAAAGATCCTAACACCAGCACCAAGTCCTTCAAGCAGGCCTTCCTCAAGAACCTCCTCCTCGGCCTGCAGCTCCAGGCACACACGAGCACATCCTTCGGTAACGGCGCCATGAGCCTCCACGAGAGGAAGCGCGCCGTCAAGCCCTCCGTGGACGTCGCCATGGCGGCTGCGCACGGCGGTGGAGCGAGGTGGCCCAAGGCCATCTTGGCACCGGCGTCCAGCGCGTGCAAGGTACAGAGGTGCAGGAGGATCGTGAGGAGGTGGTGCCGCCGGAAGAGGTGCTCGGGGAGATCAGGCCGCGCCGGTGGTGGCGACGTTGCGGGGAGGCTGCTGAAGAGCAGGACCATGGCGCTGAGGGACGTGATACCGGGAGGCCGGAACTCCACCATCGATGAGGCCACTCTGTTACGCGAGGCCATGGACTACGCCGTGCACCTGCGCGCTCAGGTCGACGTGCTCCGCCAGTTCTCGGAAGCCGTGCAAACATCTAGCTCCAATGATTCTGACCGTGCACTTAGAAAGCAGGCATGATTAAGCACCAGGTGGTGGCTTTGGCAGTGCTTTTGCGGACAGAAAGACCTGGTCTCCATGATGATCAGGGAGACAGGGATATAGCTAGGCACTACATATTGCCAGGATTTTATCTTGTTCTTGCGAGAGGTCCTATCAGTGTATAGTGCTTTGGAGCTACTATAGCTAGTTGAGTGCGAAGACTGCACTCTTTGTTGATCAGCAGAGAGAAAAGGGGGCCCGGAATTATTTGTTGATCAGCAAAACTTTGTCGTGTCCAATAAGTAGTACTCCCTCCGTTCCAAAATATATGACCCAACTTTGTACTAAAGTTAGTACAAAGTTGGGTCATCTATTTTGGTTAGTACAAAGTTGGGTCATCTATTTTGGAACGGAGGGAGTATTTGAGTGTGTGAAAAGTTGCTTATTTGGATCGTGCGTGCATGTGCAGTTCGAATTCAAGTTCTGTTGTTGCATTAGTCAGAAAATCTGCAGAACCTGAAACTACTTGCAGAGCTCACTTATTCAAAGGAAAAGTTCACAGGTGTTTGGTAAATAAGCTGCCAAATGAAAATGTAAGACAACAGGGTCAGTGTCTTTTCACAATGGAAACGAATGGTGAAATTTCTGAAATCCAAAAGTACATAAGCAGCTGGGAAATTAAGTCTAATAAAATTCACAGGGAAGAATGTAGCTAGTGACATAGCAGATTGTGCCAAAGCCTACTGTAAGAATATTGTACACATATATTCACATGCATACAGTATTAGTGCGCACACACAGGGACAGGGTCCTTCGTTGTCTGTCTCTGTTACTCCCTCTGTACACTAATGTAAAAACGTCTTATTAGTGTACTGAGGTAGTACTTTTTGCATCGACATCCGCACCATGTAACTTAACTACTACTATAACACAATGTCATCAGAACTAAGAAAAGCAACATTTCGTATTTGGAGTTTGGACCAACAAAAAGAATATACATTTTCTTCAACTCATAGTGCTACAGAATATGTTCAGTTGTTCATGCATAAGTTCAATCATCAACATGGCAAAGCAATGTATAACTATTTTTAGTAGTACCTGAAAAAAGATCATTGGAAAAAATGGCAACGTGCCTGAATCCAAATTTAATTAATTCAGTAACTATCAACAGCTGTGAGCCAGAATCCTTCAAGAAATTAGCTTTTCAACCATAATAAACATGCAAAAAAAAAGTAACTGCCTATCATATTAATGAGGGCCACATGTTCCATGTACAGAAATGTTGGGCAGAGAGCTCACCTTGGGTTGACCGGCATTCTAGTAGACCAAGACGTACTAGAAACTTGAGCCATTAAAACTTTGGAGGCACATACACATGGGTGATAGGTGAAAAGAGGAGCAAAAGGTTTAAAAATCTCATCATGTGCCCGCCTATGTAGGCCAATGGCCCAAGGCACACATTCATAACCCATCTTTGATGCAGTGAGACAAAATTACCATAGATT
>NC_057814.1:600566438-600574900 GCF_018294505.1 Triticum aestivum
ACAGGGGTGTAACATTAGGGGGTTAGGCACCCAAGCCACACATCAGCAGCCTGCTTAAGAGCGGCTGGGAGGCGAACACGGCAGAGAACGGCGTCCTCTCTACATAGTTGTAGCAGCTGGGGAAGCGATGGTGGCAAGCCCTGGAAGACGACCGCGTTGCGGTGTTTCCAAAGTTGCCAGCAGCATAGAAGCAGGAAGGTCGCCCCTGTCCGGGGGGTATCAAGCTCGGTGGCGAAATAAGGTGTAGCAGCTTGACAGAGGAGACCGTTGGAGCCGCCCCAACCGAGGCCCAGAACTGTCGAGCAAAGGGGCAGGCGAAGATGAGGTGGTCGGCCGTCTCTAGCGGGGCTGAGCAGATTGGGCACCCTGCCCTGGCAGACTCAACAATGTGTTTACGCAGCAGGACATCCCTCGTGTGTATCCGAGCCTGGACCAGGAGCCAAGTGAAGAAACGGACCCGGCTGGGGCATAGTTTGCCCAGACGAAGTCGACGAACGGTGCTCTCACTCCACCGAAGTGGCAGAGTTGGTAGAAGTGGCAAAATTACCATAGATGCAGATCAAACCAAGCACCTATGGCCAGTAAAAATGAGTGCAGCTTCTGTGTTTGTAAATTCTAGAGGATCCGCTAACATTGACTATGGTCTCTGGACTCTGGGGTTCCTAGTTGCAAGAATCCATGGAGGTTCAACAATGCATTTTCAGACAGAGCAATAGACTACAAGCACAGGTATTTACAAAGCAAAGGACGGAAAAGAACACAGGCAACTTCTGAATATATCATGATAACAGGAGCCTACATAACAAGCATGTACCAACTATCGACGGTGTTGGGGAACGTAGTAATTTCAAAAAAATCCTACGCACACGCAGGATCATGGTGATGCATAGCAACGAGAGGGGAGAGTGTGTCCACGTACCCTCGTAGACTGAAAGCGGAAGCGTTAGCACAACGCGGTTGATGTAGTCGTACGTCTTCACGATCCGACCGATCCAAGTACCGAACGCACGGCACCTCCGAGTTCAGCACACGTTCAGCTCGATGACGTCCCGCGAACTCCGATCCAGCAGAGCTTCACGGGAGAGTTCCGTCAGCACGACGGCGTGATGACGGTGATGATGTTGCTACCGACGCAGGGCTTCGCCTAAGCACCGCTACGATATGACCGAGGTGGATTATGGTGGAGGTGGGCACCGCACACGGCTGGGAGAGATCAACAGATCAACTTGTGTGTCTAGAGGTGCCCCCCTACCCCCGTATATAAAGGAGCAAGGGGGGAGGCCGGCCGGCCCTTGGGGCGCGCCAAGGAGGGGGGAGTCCTCCTCCTAGTAGGAGTAAGACTCCCCTTTCCTAGTCCAACTAGGAAGAGGGAAGGGGGAAGGAAAGAGAGGGAGAGGGGGAGGGAAAGAGGGGCCGCGCCCCCCTCCCCTAGTCCAATTCGGACTCCTCATGGGAGGGGGCGCGCCACCTCCTGGGCTGCTGCCCTCTCTCTCCCCTCAGGCCCACTAAGGCCCAATACTTCCCCGGGGGGTTCCGGTAACCCCTCCGGCACTCCGGTTTTCTCCGAAATCACCCGGAACACTTCCGGTGTCCGAATATAGTCGTCCAATATATCAATCTTTACGAATCGACAATTTCGAGACTCCCCGTCATGTCCGTGATCATATCCGGGACTCCGAACTGCCTTCGGTACATCAAAACACAAAAACTCATAATACCGATCGTCACCGAACTTTAAGCGTGCGGACCCTACGGGTTCGAGAACTATGTAGACATGACCGAGACACGTCTCCGGTCAATAACCAATAGCGGAACCTGGATTCTCATATTGGCTCCCACATATTCTACGAAGATCTTTATCGGTCAAACCGCATAACAACATACGTTGTTCCCTTTTTCATTGGTATGTTACTTGCCCGAGGTTCGATCGTCGGCATCTCAATACCTAGTTCAATCTCGTTACCGGCAAGTCTCTTTACTCGTTCCGTAATACATCATCCCGCAACTAACTCATTAGTTACAATGCTTGCAAGGCTTATAGTGATGTGTATTACCGAGTGGGCCTAGAGATACCTCTCAGGCAATCGGAGTGACAAATCCTAATCTTGAAATACGCCGACTCAACAAGTACCTTCGGAGACACCTGTAGAGCACCTTTATAATCACCCAGTTACATTGTGACGTTTGGTAGCACACAAAGTGTTCCTCCGGTAAACGGGAGTTGCATAATCTCATAGCATAGGAACATGTATAAGTCATGAAGAAAGCAATAGCAACATACTAAACGATCAAGTGCTAAGCTAACGGAATGGGTCAAGTCAATCACATCATTCTCCTAATGATGTGATCCCGTTAATCAAATGACAACTCATGTCTATGGCTAGGAAACATAACCATCTTTGATCAACGAGCTAGTCAAGTAGAGGCATACTAGTGACACTCTGTTTGTCTATGTATTCACACATGTATCATGTTTCCGGTTAATAAAATTCTAGCATGAATAATAAACATTTATCATGATATAAGGAAATAAATAATAACTTTATTATTGCCTCTAGTGCATATTTCCTTCAGTCTCCCAATTGCACTAGAGTCAATAATCTAGATTACACAGTAATAATTCTAACACCCATGGAGCCTTGGTGTTGATCATGTTTTGCTCGTGGAAGAGTCTTAGTCAACGGGTCTGCAACATTCAGATCCGTATGTATCTTGCAAATCTCTATGTCTCCCACCTGGACTTGATCCCGGATGGAGTTGAAGCGTCTCTTGATGTGCTTGGTTCTTTTGTGAAATCTGGATTCCTTTGCCAAGGCAATTGCACCAGTATTGTCACAAAAGATTTTCATTGGACCCGATGCACTAGGTATGACACCTAGATCGGATATGAACTCCTTCATCTAGACTCCTTCATTCGCTGCTTCTGAAGCAGCAATGTTGTCCGCTTCACACGTAGATCCCGCCATGACGCTTTGTTTAGAACTGCTCCAACTGATAGCTCCACCGTTCAATATAAATACGTATCCCGTTTGCGATTTAGAATCATCCGGATCAGTGTCAAAGCTTGCATCAACGTAACCATTTACAATGAACTCTTTGTCACCTCCATAAACGAGAAACATATCCTTAGTCCTTTTCAGGTATTTCAAGATGTTCTTGACCGTTGTCCAGTGATCCACTCCTGGATTACTTTGGTACCTCCCTGCTAAACTAATAGCAAGGCACACATCAGGTCTGGTACACATCATTCATACATGATAGAGCCGATGGCTGAAGCATAGGGAACATCTTTCATTTTCTCTCTATCTTCTGCAGTGGTCGGGCATTGAGTCTTATTCAACTTCACACCTTGTAACACAGGCAAGAACCCTTTCTTTGCCTGATCCATTTTGAACTTCTTCAAAACTTTGTCAAGGTATGTGCTTTGTGAAAGTCCAATTAAGCGTCTTGATCTATCTCTATAGATCTTGATGCCCAATATGTAAGCAGCTTCACCGAGGTCTTTCATTGAAAAACTCTTATTCAAGTATCCTTTTATGCTATCCAGAAATTCTACATCATTTCCAATCAACAATATGTCATCCACATATAATATTAGAAATGCTACAGAGCTCCCACTCACTTTCTTGTAAATACAGGCTTCTCTAAAAGTCTGTATAAAACCATATGCTTTGATCACACTATCAAAACGTTTATTCCAACTCCGAGAGGCTTGCACCAGTCCATAAATGGATCGCTGGAGCTAGCATACTTTGTTAGCACCCTTTGGATCGATAAAACCTTCAGGTTGCATCATATACAACTCTTCTTCCAGAAATCCATTCAGGAATGCACTCTTTACATCCATTCGCCAAATTCCATAATCATAAAATGCGGCAATTGCTAACATGATTCGGACAGACTTAAGCATCGCTACGGGTGAGAAGGTCTCATCGTAGTCAACTCCTTGAACTTGTCGAAAACCTTTCGCAACGAGTCGAGCTTTGTAGACAGTAACATTACCATCAGCGTCTGTCTTCTTCTTGAAGATCCATTTATTTTCGATGGCTTGCCGATCATCCGGCAAGTCAACAAAAGTCCATACTTTGTTCTCATACATGGATCCCATCTCAGATTTCATGGCCTCAAGCCATTTTGCAGAATCTGGGCTCATCATCGCTTCCTCATAGTTCGTAGGTTCGTCATGGTCTAGTAACATGACCTCCAAAACAGGATTACCGTACCACTCTGGTGCGGATCTTACTCTGGTTGACCTACGAGGTTCGGTAGTAACTTGATCTGAAGTTTCATGATCATCATCATTAACTTCCTCACTAATTGGTGTAGGTGTCACAGGAACCGGTTCCTGTGATGAACTACTTTCCAATAAGGGAGCAGGTACAGTTACCTCATCAAGTTCTACTTTCCTCCCACTCACTTCTTTCGAGAGAAACTCCTTCTCTAGAAAGGATCCAAATTTAGCAACAAAAGTCTTGCCTTCGGATCTGTGATAGAAGGTGTACCCAACAGTCCCCTTTGGGTATCCTATGAAGACACATTTCTCCGATTTGGGTTCGAGCTTATCAGGTTGAAGCTTTTTCACATAAGCATTGCAGCTCCAAACTATAAGAAACGACAACTTTGGTTTCTTGCCAAACCATAGTTCATAAGGCGTCGTCTCAACGGATTTAGATGGTGCCCTATTTAACATGAATGCAGCCGTCTCTAAAGCATAACCCCAAAATGATAGAGGTAAACCAGTAAGAGACATCATAGATCGCACCATATCTAGTAAAGTACGATTACGACGTTCGGACACACCATTACGCTGTGGTGTTCCGGGTGGCATGAGTTGCGAAACTATTCCGCATTGTTTCAAATGAAGACCAAACTCGTAACTCAAATATTCTCCTCCATGATCAGATCGTAGAAACTTTATTTTCTTGTTACGATGATTTTCTACTTCACTCTGAAATTCTTTGAACTTTTCAAATATTTCAGACTTATGTTTCATTAAGTAGATATACCCATATCTGCATAAATCGTCTGTGAAGGTGAGAAAATAACGATACCCGCCGCGAGCCTCACATTCATTGGACCACATACATCAGTATGTATGATTTCCAACAAATCTGTTGCTCGCTCCATAGTTCCGGAGAATAGCGTTTTAGTCATCTTGCCCATGAGGCATGGTTCGCAAGTAACAAGTGATTCCAAAAGTCCATCGGAATGGAGTTTCTTCATGCGCTTTACACCAATATGACCTAAACGGCAGTGCCACAAATAAGTTGCACTATCATTATCAACTCTGCATCTTTTGGCTTCAATAGTATGAATATGTGTATCACTACTATCGAGATTTAATATAAATAGAGCACACCTCAAGGGTGCATGACCATAAAAGATATTACTCATATAAATAGAACAACCATTATTCTCTGATTTAAATGAATAACCGTCTCACATCAAACAAGATCCAGATCTAATGTTCATGCTCAACGCTGGCACCAAATAACAATTATTTAGGTCTACAACTAATCCCGAAGGTAGATGTAGAGGTAGCGTGCCGACCGCGATCACATCGACTTTGGAACCATTTCCCACGCGCATCATCACCTCGTCCTTAGCCAATCTTCGCTTAATCCGTAGCCCCTGTTTCGAGTTGCAAATATTAGCAACAGAACCAGTATCAAATACCCAGGTGCTACTGCAAGCATTAGTAAGGTACACATCAATAACATGTATATCACATATACCTTTATTCACCTTGCCATCCTTCTTATCCGCCAAATACTTGGGGCAGTTCCGCTTCCAGTGACCAGTCTGCTTGCAGTAGAAGCACTCAGTCTCAGGCTTGGGTCCAGACTTGGGTTTCTTCTCCTGAACAGCAACTTGTTTGCCGTTCTTCTTGAAGTTCCCCTTCTTCTTCCCTTTGCCCTTTTTCTTGAAACTGGTGGTCTTGTTGACCATCAACACTTGATGCTCCTTCTTGATTTCTACCTTCGCAGCCTTTAGCATTGCGAAGAGCTCGAGAATCGTCTTATCCATCCCTTGCATGTTATAGTTCATCACGAAGCTCTTGTAGCTTGGTGGCAGTGATTGAAGAATTCTGTCAATAACACTATCATCCGGAAGATTAACTCCCAGTTGAATTAAGTGATTGTTATACCCAGACATTCTGAGTATATGCTCACTGACAGAACTATTCTCTTCCATCTTGCAGCTGTAGAACTTATTGGAGACTTCATATCTCTCAATCCGGGCATTTGCTTGAAATATTAACTTCAACTCCTGGAACATCTCATATGCTCCAGGACGTTCAAAACGTCGTTGAAGTCCCGATTCTAAGCCGTAAAGCATGGCACACTGAACTATCAAGTAGTCATCAGCTTTGCTTTGCCAGACATTCATAACATCTAGTGTTTCTCCTGCAGCAGGTTTGGCACCTAGCGGTGCTTCCATGACGTAATTCTTCTGTGCAGCAATGAGGATAATCCTCAAGTTACGGACCCAGTCCGTGTAATTCCTACCATCATTTTTCAACTTTGCTTTCTCAAGGAACGCATTAAAATTCAACGGAACAACAGCACGGGCCATCTATTTACAACAACATAGACATGCAAAATACTATGAGGTACTAAGTTCATGATAAATTAAAGTTCAGTTAATCAAATTATTAAAGAACTCCCACTTAGATAGACATCCCTCTAATCATCTAAGTGATCACGTGATCCATATCAACTAAACCATGTCCGATCATCACGTGAGATGGAGTAGTTTTCAATGGTGAACATCACTATGTTGATCATATCTTCTATATGATTCACACTTGACCTTTCGGTCTCAGTGTTCCGAGGCCATATCTGCATATGCTAGGCTCGTCAAGTTTAACCTGAGTATTCCGCGTGTGCAAAACTGTCTTGCACCCGTTGTATTTGAACGTAGAGCTTATCACACCCGATCATCACGTGGTGTCTCAGCACGAAGAACTTTCGCAACGGTGCATACTCAGGGAGACACTAGTAGAAAAAGGGTCAAATGTGAAGCACATTAGTGCCGGTTTGATTTTGAGCCGGCACTAATGTGTCCATTAGTGCCGGTTCCAACGGCTAGGCGGGAGGAGCTCTTTAATTAGTACCGGCTCGTGGAGAACCTTTAGCACCGGTTCGTGCCACGAACCGGTACTAATGAGGCTGTGGCCCCACGAGCACCTTTAGTACCGGTTCGTGGCATGAACTGGTACTAGAGTTTCTTACTAAGCTGTTTTTTAGTCACACCTCGTGAAGAGAGAGGCACTAGGAGCGGTTTATAAGCCCTGAGTGCAGAGACGATGAAGAAGAGGTGCAATGCTCACCTTCACGTTGCTTAGCTTCAAGCCTTGAGGAATAGGGTAGACTGCATGGAGCTATGTGCAGTGCAGTCTACACTATTCCGAAAGGCTTGAAGCTAATTAACGAGCATTGCCTCTTTTTTATTTTTAATAACTTATTACAACTCCGGACTTCTTGTGTTACGGCAAAAACTGGATGCACTTCGTGTACAAACTGGACAATACGGCAAAAACTGGATGCACTTCGTGTACAAACTGGACAATCTCTTTCGAAGTATCAGGGCCGGTTTCGGACGAAAACCCATCTGTTACACCGGCACTTCATTTTTTTAAACTTATTACAACTCCAGACTTTTTTTGCATTCAGTACGCACCATTCAAAGCGACGTCATCAATTTTCAACACTTTCTGACATCATTTGCTATTTTTCAGTCATTTACCGATTTGTTTTCAGAGCTAAATGACCGTGAAAAACTGCTACAAAATGCTAAATGACCGTGAAATTGAAAATCGCTACAAAATGAACTCAAAATGTTGAAGCTTGGTATGGTATCATCATTTCACCCACATAGCATGTGCAAGAGAGTAGAGAGGGTTACGGCAAAAACTGGACGCACTTCGTGTACAAACTGGACAATCTCTTTCGGAGTATCAGGGCTTCGGACGAGAACTCGTCTGTTACACCGGCACTTCATGTTTTTTAAAGTTAATTGAACTCCAGACTATTTTTGCGTTCAGTACGCACCATTCAAAGCAACATCATCAGTTTTCAACATGTTCTGACATCATTTGCTGTTTTTCAGTCATTTACCGATTTGTTTAGAGAGCTAAATGACCGTGAAATTGAAAATCGCTACAAAATGAACTCTGAAAATGTTGGAACTTGGCATGGTATCATCATTTCACCCACATAGCATGTGCAAGAGAGTAGAGACGGTCACGGCGAAAACTGGCCGCACCTCGTGTACAAACTGGACAATCTCTTTCGGAGTATCAGGGTTTCGGACGAGAACTCATCTGTTACACGGGCACTTCAATGTTTTTTAAACTTATTTGAACTCCAGCCTATTTTTGCGTTCAATATGCATCATTCAAAGCGATGTCATCAATTTCCAACACGTTCTAACATCATTTGTTGTTTTTCAGTCATTTA
>NC_057814.1:600575306-600578258 GCF_018294505.1 Triticum aestivum
GTGTCAGGGTTTCGGACGAGAACTCATCTGTTACACGGGCACTTCAATGTTTTTTAAACTTATTTGAACTCCGGCCTATTTTTGCGTTCAGTATGCATCATTCAAAGCGATGTCATCAATTTCCAACACATTCTGACATCATTTGTTGTTTTTCAGTCATTTACCGATTTGTTGAGAGAGCTAAATGACGGTGAAATTGAAAATCACTACAAAATGAACTCTGAAAATGTTGGAACTTGGCATGGTATCATCATTTCACCCGCATAGCAGGTGCAAAAGAGTATAGAGGGTCACGGCGAAAACTGGACGCTCCTCGTGTACAAACTGGACAATCTCTTTTGGAGTATCAGGGTTTCGGACGAGAACTCATCTGTTACACGGGCACTTCAATGTTTTTTAAACTTGTTTGAACTCCAGCCTATTTTTGCGTTCAGTATGCATCATTCAAAGCGACGTCATCAATTCTCAACACGTTCGGACATCATTTGCTGTTTATCAGTCATTTACCGATTTGTTTAGAGAGCTAAATGACGGTGAAATTGAAAATCACTACAAAATGAACTCTGAAAATGTTGGAACTTGGCATGGTATCATCATTTCACCCGCATAGCATGTGCAAAAGAGTAGAGAGGGTCACGGCGAAAACTGGACGCACCTCATGTACAAACTAGACAATCTCTTTCGGAGTATCAGGGTTTCGGACGAGAACTCATCTGTTACACGGGCACATCAATGATTTTTAAACTTATTTGAACTCCAGCCTATTTTTGCGTTCAGTATGCATCATAAAAAGCGACGTCATCAATTTCCATCACGTTCTGACATCCTTTGCTATTTTCAGTCATTTACCGATTTGTTTAGAGAGCTAAATGACGGTGAAATTGGAAATCACTACAAAATGAACTCTGAAAATGTTGGAACTTGGCATGGTATCATCATTTCACCCGCATAGCATGTGCAAAAGAGTATAGAGGGTCACGGCGAAAACTGGACGCGCCTCGTGTACAAACTGGACAATCTCTTTCGTTGTATCAGGGTTTCGGACGAGAACTCATCTGTTACACGGGCACTTCAATGTTTTTTAAACTTATTTGAACTCCAGCCTATTTTTGCGTTCAGTATGCATCACTCAAAGTGACATAATCAATTTCCAACACGTTCTAACATCATTTGCTGTTTTTCAGTCATTTACCGATTTGTTTAGAGAGCTAAATGACGGTGAAATTGAAAATCACTACAAAATGAACTCTGAAAATGTTGGAACTTGGCATGGTATCATCATTTTACCTGCATAGCATGTGCAAAAGAGTAGAGAGGGTCACGGCGAAAACTAGATGCACATCGTGTACAAACTGGACAATCTCTTTCGGAGTATCAGGGTTTCGGACGAGAACTAATCTGTTACACGGGTACTTCAATGTTTTTAAACTTATTTGAACTATAGCCTATTTTTGCGTTCAGTATGCATCATTCAAAGCGACGTCATCAATTTCCAACACGTTCTGACATCATTTGTTGTTTTTCAGTCATTTACCGATTTGTTTAGAGAGCTAAATGACGGTGAAATTGAAATCACTACAAAATGAATTCTGAAAATGTTGGAACTTGGCATGGTATCATCATTTCACCCGCATAGCATGTGCAAAAGAGTATAGAGGGTCACGGCGAAAACTGGACGCGCCTCGTGTACAAACTGGACAATCTCTTTCGTTGTATCAGGGTTTCGGACGAGAAATCATCTGTTACACGGGCACTTCAATGTTTTTTAAACTTATTTGAACTCCAGCCTATTTTTGCGTTCAGTATGCATCACTCAAAGTGACATCATCAATTTCCAACACGTTCTGACATCATTTGCTGTTTTTCAGTCATTTACCGATTTGTTTAGAGAGCTAAATGACGGTGAAATTGAAAATCACTACAAAATAAACTCTCAAAATGTTGGAACTTGGCATGGTATCATCATTTCACCTGCATAGCATGTGCAAAATAGTAGAGAGGGTTACGGCGAAAACTGGACGCACATCGTGTACAAACTGGACAATCTCTTTCGGAGTATCACGGTTTCGGACGAGAACTAATCTGTTACACGGGCACTTCAATGTTTTTAAACTTATTTGAACTCCAGCCTATTTTTGCGTTCAGTATGCATCATTCAAAGCGACGTCATCAATTTCCAACACGTTCTGACATCATTTGTTGTTTTTCAGTCATTTACCGATTTGTTTACAGAGCTAAATGACGGTGAAATTGAAATCACTACAAAATGAACTCTGAAAATGTTGGAACTTGGCATGGTATCATTATTTCACCCGCATAGCATGTGCAAAAGCGTAGAGAGGGTCACGGCGAAAACTGGACGCACCTCGTGTACAAACTGGACAATCTCTTTGGGAGTATCAGGGTTTCGGACGAGAACTCATCTGTTACACGGGCACATCAATGATTTTTAAACTTATTTGAACTCCAGCCTATTTTTGCGTTCAGTATGCATCATTCAATGCGACGACATCAATTTCCAACATGTTCTGACATCATTTGCTGTTTTTCAATCATTTACCGATTTGTTTAGAGAGCTAAATGACGGTGAAATTGAAAATCACTACAAAATGAACTCTGAAAATGTTGGAACTTGGCATGGTATCATCATTTCACCCGCATAGCATGTGCAAAAGAGTAGAGAGGGTCACGGCGAAAACTGGACGCACCTCGTGTACAAACTGGACAATCTCTTTCGGAGTGTCAGGGTTTCGGACGAGAACTCATCTGTTACACGGGCACTTCAATCTTTTTTAAACTTATTTGAACTCCAGCCTATTTTTGCGTTCAGTATGCATCATTCAAAGCGACGTCATCAATTTCCAACACGTTCTGACATTGTTTGCTGTTTTTCAGTCATTTACCGATTTGTTTAGAGAGCTAAATGACGGTGAAATTGAAAATCACTACAAA
>NC_057814.1:600578412-600579447 GCF_018294505.1 Triticum aestivum
CAATTTCCAACACGTTCTGACATCATTTGCTATTTTCAGTCATTTACCGATTTGTTTAGAGAGCTAAATGACGGTGAAATTGAAAATCACTATAAAATGAACTCTGAAAATGTTGGAACTTGGCATGGTATCATCATTTCACCCGCATAGCATGTGCAAAAGAGTAGAGAGGGTCACGGCGAAAACTGGACGCACCTCGTGTACAAACTGGACAATCTCTTTCGGAGTATCAGGGTTTCGGACAAGAACTCATCTGTTACACGGGCACTTCAATGTTTTTAAACCTATTTGAGCTCCAGCCTATTTTTGCGTTCAGTATGCATCATTCAAAGCGACGTCATCAATTTCCAACACGTTCTGACATCATTTGCTGTTTTTCAGTCATTTACCGTTCTGAAAAAAACTATATAATTTTTTTTATATTCACAAAGAAACTAAATATAGCAAAAAACTACTCAGAAATAAATAGAAGAAAATTATATAAAAAATTGTTGGGGCGCTGCCCAGTGGGCCTGCCAGACCTAGGGTTTGCAAATACAGGCCCAGAAGGGCCAGCAGGCTCATAGGGCAGCGTGCCGAAGTTAGGCCCAGAAGCCTGCTATATTGAGAAGTTCGAAGGAGCAGCCGCGGCTGGGTTTATAAACCAGTGTGGCTGCCCTTCGCTCGGCGAGGTGGGACTAAACATTATGCACCGCCGGTGGCAGAGCAGAACCATTAGTACCGGTTGGTGGCTCCAACCGGTACTAATGAGTGGGCCTTTAGTACCGGTTGGAGCCACGAACCGGTACTAAAGGGGCAGTTTCCCGCCGCTTGGCCTGGCGAAAATTGGCCTTTAGTACCGGTTGGTGGCTCCAACCGGTACTAAAGGCACCTCCTATATATATGGCACTTATGAAAAATTCAGTTTCATCGACCACCACTTCTTCTCCAACTACTTCGCGCGACATCGCCGCCGCCCATCGCGCGCCGCCCTCGCAGGCCCCGTCCCCCTCGCCGCCCCCGCCGCGCGCCATCGCCCCCGCCACCCGTCGTCGC
>NC_057814.1:600606064-600611525 GCF_018294505.1 Triticum aestivum
AAACGGCAGTTGCATAATCTCATAGTCATAGGAACATGTATAAGTCATGAAGAAAGCAATAGCAACATACTAAACGATCAAGTGCTAAGCTAATGGAATGGGTCAAGTCAATCACATCATTCTCCTAATCATGTGATCCCGTTAATCAAATGACAACTCATGTCTATGGATAGGAAACATAATCATCTTTGATCAACGAGCTAGTCAAGTAGAGGCATACTAGTGACACTCTGTTTGTCTATGTATTCACACATGTATCATGTTTCCGGTTAATACAATTCTAGCATGAATAATAAACATTTATCATGATATAAGGAAATAAATAATAACTTTATTATTGCCTCTAGGGCATATTTCCTTTAGACGGTTCAAACATCATTGGAGCTATAGGAATGGCGATCGATGGTGTTGCTTGACACAAAACAATGAGCCAACCATTAACACTTAACACCAGCACCTCACTTCCAGGCTGGGTACGAGTTGTTTGCCTGTTGTTACTTGCTCCTGAAAGTGCAGCACCCAACAGAGTAGAAGGCAATGAGGAATACGATGTTGACGGTGGCGATCTTCTTCCACTCATTCTTTAGGTTCGCAAGCACGCCAGCCTTGCATGACTGGCAGTCGTAGCACAGGGCCCTCTGATCATTCGACCACATGTTGCGTCAGGGTCATTGGTAGAGTTGAGGCCAGGAGGTTTGATCCAGACCGTCTGACTACTGTAAGTGAAGTTGCACCCAGTTGGGGGCTTGTAGCATCCAGACATAACACAAGATAGGTGTGTGTTAGTTGCAGAAAACGTAACTTACTTAGTAATTCAGCATAGCAATGACGAAAACACAAGTCAAAGCCAAAGTCCAAGAAGTCGCACTAACGATGTAGGCAAGGTCGGGGGACCAAACGCGATAGACTAACCTCAACAGCTAGAATGACCGGCAGGAAATTCGCCATCAACAACGGCATGAATAATACCTTTCGGAATAGTGAGACTAGGGGGGGGCTTATTTGCCGGGTCGGTGTCGCTGCCACCACCAACGACGTGTGACCAAAAAAGACTTTTGTAAGCGCTGCCACCATCGCCGCCGGAACAGGCCAAAGCGGTCGGCATAAGAAATCTGCCTCAAATAAAAAATCAAAAAAGTTTGGAGAGTGACGGTTGGGGAAGAGAAGCAATTTGCTCCATGATTGACTTGTAAATACTTCTTTTTTGTATTAATGAAAATCTATTTTGAAATGTATGGCATTTCAGAAAATATTGTAATTAATAATAGTTTCATGATAAAAAAACTTTTGTAACATAAGGAACAAATTTCAAGGATAGCCTGAACATTTCAGTTATTCAATGAATGTGGACTCCCTTTCAGTCAAGGTAGCTAAAAAAATACAACTAATTCAGTGGACTCCCTTTTTGTTAATGGAGCATGTCTGCTATATCGTCGTCATCGTACTAAACATCTTCAGACAACCAGTAAGGTGCACTCTTATTGTAACACATGATACACTTTAGATGTTGATATTGTGTCACAACATGATTCAACCATTGATCTTCTCAATGAAATGGAGTCTACAGAGAACAAGAGGTGGTATATTGGCTTCAAAAGATTTTGACACAACCTAATGTGGCTAAATGAAATTAATTTCTTGTATATTCTGTCTTTAATCAGAATATCTAGCCAAGTACAACTATCTCACCTTGTTGGAGTTGATGTACAATCTCGCCAAGAGTCCTATAGTTCATTTTAAAAAAGTGTATATCAAGTTAAGTTAATAACTCATCTTAAGTTCTACACCTACACTCCATCCACCATGTCGCTAAGTTGTTACCACATTTACCTCTTCCTACCTGCCTTCCTGACTCATATATATTGCCCCTGTCCGATGTGCTCTATACAAGCAGCTAAAGAAGCTAGCGATCACTGAAAAGTGCTACAGATGACACCCCTCATTTTTATGTTGTTGAAGTTGTGTTCCGGGGAAATATGGAACACACGACATTAGATTTGGAAGGCATTAGGAAAAGAACAACTTGTAAATGCTAGATTCATGGTGATGCACCTAGTCTGCAACATTGGTCTTCGTTGGGAGCTTGATCCTAAATACGATGGGGCTAATAGTCCGAGACGGAGGGAGTAATTCACTTGCTTGATTGGCATGCAATGATTCTGTCTCAACCCAACTCACCGTGAACTTGAAGAAAGGAGGCATGGTTACCAGGTGGACTACGCCCTGCACCTGCGCCCTCAGGTCGACGTGCTCCGCCGGCTCTCGGAAGCCGTGCAAACATCTAGCTCCAGTAACTCTGACCGTGCACTTAGAAAGGAGGCATGATTAAGTAGAAGGTGGTGGCTTGCCAATTCTTTTGCAAACAGAAGGACATGGTGTCCACGATTATCAGGGATATAGCTAGAGCTAGGCACAACATTGCCCTGTGCAAAGCCGTGAAAAAAATATCAGGATCTTATCTTGTTCTTGCCAGAGGTCCAATCAGTGCGAAGTGCTTGCGAGTGAGATCTCTAAAAGATCTTATATTTAGAAACGGAGGGAGTAGTACTATAGCTAGTTGAGTGCAGAGAGTACACTCTCTACTGATGAGCAGAGAGAAAAGAGTGCCGGCCAGGAATTATGTACATCAGCAAAACTTTGTGGTGTCCAGTCCGTAGTATTAGTGTGCGCGAAAAGTTGCTTATTTGGATCGTGCGTGCATGTGTAGTTCGAATTCAAGTTCTGTTGTTGCATTAGTCAGAAAATCTGCAGAACCTGAAACTACTTGCAGAGCTCACTTATTCAAAGGAAAAGTTCACAGGTGTTGGTAAATAAGCTGCCAAATGAAAATGTAAGACAACAGGTTCAGTGTCTTTTCACAATGGAAACGAATGGTGAAATTTCTGAAATCCAAAAGTACATAAACAGCTGGGAAATTAAGTCTAACAAAATTCACAGGGAAGAATGTAGCTAGTGACAGCCTACTGTAAGAATATTATACACATATAACCTATTCACATGCATCCAGTTGCAGTTCAAAATTTGAACCGCAAAAATGTTTTACATTAGTGTACAGAGGCGGTACTTTTTCCCATCAACATGCGCACCAGGTAGCTTAACTACTACTACTACAATTCGTCTTTGGACCAACAAAAAAAAATACATTTTCTTCAACTGATAGTGCTACAGAATATGTTCATCTGTTCATGCATAAGTTCTATCGTCATCATGACAATGCAATGTATAGATAGTTTTAGTACCTGAAAAAAGATCATTGGAAGAAATGGCAACGTGGTTGAATCCAAATTTAATTAATTCAGTAACTATCAACAGCTGAGAGCCAGAATCCTTCAAGAAATTAGCTTTTCAACCATAATAAACATGCAAAAAAAAGTAACTGCCTATCATATTAATGAGGGCCACATGTTCCATGTACAGAAATGTTGGGCAGAGAGTTCACCTTGGGTTGACCGGCATTCTAGTAGACCAAGACGTACTAGAAACTTGAGCCATTAAAAATTTGGAGGCACATACACATGGGTGATAGGTGAAAGGAGGAGCAAAAGGTTTAAAAATCTCATCATGTGCCCGCCTATGTAGGCCAATGGCCCAAGGCACACATTCATAAGCCACGTTTGATGCAGTGAGACAAAATTACCATAGATGCAGATCAAAGCATGCACCTATGGCCGGTAAAATGACTGCAGCTTCTGTGTTTGTACATTCTGGAGGATCCAGTAAAGTGGAGTATGGTCTCTGGGGTTCCTAGTTGCAAGAATCCATAGAGGTTCGACAATGCATTTTCAGACAGAAGCAATAGACTACAAGAACAGGTATTTACTAAGCAAAGGACAGAAAAGAATACGGGCAACTTCTGAACATATCATGATAACAGGAGCCTCCATATGTTGATATATCTGAGGTCGACATATCGACGGTTCAAACATCTTTGGAGCTACAGGACAGGCGATAGTGTTGCTTGACACAGAACAATGAGCCAACCATTTACACTGAACACCAGCCTAATTACCTAGGCCTTGCCAGGCACCTCACTTCCAGGCTGGGTACGAGTTGTCCTGCCTGTTATTACTTGTTCCTGAAAGCGCAACACCCAACATAGTAGACGACGATGAGGAATACGATGTTGATGATGGCGGTCTTCATCCAGTCAATCTTCAGGTTAGTGAGCACGCCAGCCTTGCATGACTGGCAGTCGTAGCACAGGGCCCTCTGATCATTCGACCATGTGTTGCAGTCAGGGTCATTGGTAGAGTTGAGGACAGGAGGTTTGATCCAGACGGTCTGACTCCAAGGTGCACCCAGTTGGTTACAAGTTAAGTATGTGTTAGTTGCAGAAAATGCAACGAACTTAGTAATTCAGCATAGCATTAACGAAAAAACAAGTCAGAGCCAAATGTCAAGAAGTCGCACCGATGATGTAGGCAAGGCCGGGGGACCGAACGCGATAGACTAACCTCAACAGCTAGAATGACTGGCAGGAAATTCGCCATGGACACCGGCACAGATAATACCCTCAGGATAGGGAGACTAGATGGGACCTTAGCCGCCGGGCCGGCATCACTGCCACCACCAATGATGCGTGGCTGAATAAGACTTTATTGAGCGCTGCCACCATCGTCGCCGGAAAGGCCAAAGCGGCCGACATAAAAAAAACCTGCCTAAAAACTCAAATCAAAAAGGTTTGGAGAGTGACGGTTGGGGAAGACAAGCAATTTGCTCCATGATTAATTTTTAAATATTTCTTTTTGATATTATTGAAAATGTATTTTGAAATATATGGTATTTTTATTAGATATTATAATTAATAAAAATTATGGTAAAAAAGTTTTGTAACATAAGGAACAAATTTCAAGGATGGCCTGAACATTTCAGTTAGTCAATGAATGTGGACTCTCTTTCAGTCAAGGTAGCTAAAACATATACAACTAATTCTGTGGACTCTCTTTTCGTCAATGGAGCACGCCTATTATATCGTCATCATTGAACTAAACATCTTTAGACAATCAGTACGGTGGACTTTTATTATAACACATGATACTCTTTAGATGTTGATATTGTTTCACGACATCATTCAACCATTGATCTTCTCAATGAAATGTATTCTGTAGAGAACAAGAGATGATATATTGTCTTTGAAAGATCTTGACAGAACCTAATGTAGCTAAATGAAATTAGTTTCTTGTATGCTCTAGCTTCAATCTAAACATCTAGCCAAATACAACAATCTCAACTTGTTGGAGCAGTGGATGTACAATCTCAACAAGACTCGTATAGTTCATTTAAAAAGTGTATAGCAAGGTAAGTCAATAATAACTCATCTTTAGTTCTACACTTACACTCCATCTACCATGTCGCTGAGTTGTTATCGCATTTACTCTTCGTCCTACCTCCCATCTAGTGCATGTACATATATATATTGCTCCGGTCCGATGTGGTGTACACAAGAAGCAAACCACCATGA
>NC_057814.1:600611850-600621351 GCF_018294505.1 Triticum aestivum
TACGTTGTTGAAGTCGTGTTGCGATGAAATACGGAACACGCACATTAGATTTGGAAGGCATTAGGAAAAGAACAACTTGTGAGTGCTTGACTCATTGTGATGCACCTAGTCTGCAACATTGGCCCTAGGTGAAAACTTGATCCTAAATATGATGGGGCTAATAGTCCCAGACAAAGGGAGTAATTCACTTGCTACATTGGCATGCAGTAAATCTGGGTCTAATTGACTCACCGTGTACTTGAGAAAAGGAGACAAGGTTACAAGGCGGAGGTTCCTCTGAGGAATGTAAGACATGGTCTCCATGATGATCAGGGAAACAGCCAGATTCATCCTTGCCATGTGCAAAGCGGTGAAGAATATATCTTCATGGAGGTCCGATGAGTGTACAGGGCTAGCGAGATAGCCACACGCTTTCTAGAGCAGCTGAGAGTGGAGTACAATGTTAATTTGTTCACCCAAAAACATGCAATTTTTAACAGTCTATAATAAGGGCCACATGTAGTATGTAAAGAACTCTTGGGCAGGGACCTCACCTTGGATTGACTGCCATTTTAGTAGACCAAGGCGTACTAGAAACTTGAGCCATTGAAAACTTTGAGGTGCATCTGGCACATGGTTGATAGGTGAGAAAAGGAGCAAGATAAAAACTTTTGAGGTAGTGAGACAAAATTGCCATGGATGCAGATCAAAGCAAGCACCTATGGCCAGTAAAATGAGGGCAGCTCCTCTGTTTGTACATTCTGGAGGATCCTGTAAAGTTGACTATGGTCTCTGGGGTTCCTAGTTGCAAGAATCCATGGAGCAACAATGCATTTGCAGACAGAAGCAATAGACTGATTCCAGGAACAGGTGCTTGCTATGCAAAGGACAGAAAAGATCACAGGCAACTTCTGAACATATCTCATATCATGATAATAGGAACCTCCAACTATCGACAGTTCAAACATCATCGGCGCTATAGCATAGACGATAGTGTTGCTTGACACACGACAATGAGCCAACCATTAACACTGAACATCATCCTAATTACCTAAGCCTCGCCAGGCATCTCACTCACTTCCAGGCTGGGTACGAGTTGTCCCGCCTGTTATTCCTGAAAGCGCAGCACCCAACAGAGTAGACGATGATGAGGAAGATGAGGAATATGATGTTGACGGTGGCGATTTTCTTCCAGTCATTCTTCACATTAGCGAGCACGCCAGCCTTGCATGACTGGCAGTCATAGCAGAGGGCCCTCGGATCATTCGACCACGTGTTGCAGTCGGGGTCGTTGGTAGAGTTGAAGCCAGTAGGTTTGGCCCAGACGGTCTCGCTCTGGTAGGTGAAGTTGCACCCAGTTGGGGGTTTGCAGCATCCAGACTGGACACAAGAGATGTGTGTTAGTTGCAGAAAACACAACTTAGTAATTCAGCAACAGCTTTCGCATCGAAAACACAATTCAAAGACAAATGTCAAGGAGAAATGCAAACTACAAATACAAAATATTTGATGGTCTGCATGTGAGTATCAATGACAACAGTACAAAAGCATCATTCAGGGTCAGACCAAAGATAAAATATCAGTATATTGGTTTGCAAGAATACATGGTTCCTCCATGGTAGTGCAGGTATAGTGCTTATGAAGCCACAAACGGTAGAAGCTTCACAGGAGGGGAGGGGTAACATGACAATGCATACCATGAAAGTGCAGGTATAGTGCTAATGAAGCCACAAAAAGTAATAACAATGGTTTACACATAAAGAAAGAATAATGTATTTAGGTAAGCTACACCCCGTTTCTGCATTTCGCAAAAGCTAAAGTGTCACTCTGAAGAAACCACCTCCAGGAAAAGTAAGTCAATACAATAATGTCGAAGGTTTCAGTTTCACATGTGGATGCTGTAATTGACATGAACAAGGTATTCCCACAAGGGAGAATTACGATGTCATGTGAGAAGTTTACAGCACTAAGTCCGCAATTCAGTAAAGTTTATGCAAATTCTATCACAAGGCCATTCCTTCATCAGAATAGAGTACAGCAAAACAATATCATGGACATCCTCAAAATTAGTGAAATCAAGTGGAATCGATTTGTACAGAAACATGCCATGACCAAACTGAATAAATCAAGTTGAATAGCTCGCACTAGTCTCTACCACTGCTCAAATCTTCCATTAAATTTACCAGACCCTATCGGAACATAACACATTACCATGCAGCCAGAAAAGGCAGGCTAGCTGTATCTATTTGGACATGATACTATTAGACAAATAGACAGCCAAGCAACAGCAAGAGAGGAAACCACAGCAGTACAACACAGTGGAAGACAATGGTACAGAAATTAAGTAGCTAGTTGACAATATAGCATAGAAATTGTAGGTAATACAATGCTGTAATACTAGTGGATTACACATACAGAAAGAATGATGCATTCAGGATTTCAGGTAAGCTACACCCTATATTTGCATTTGGCAAAAGCTGAAGTGGAACTCCAAAGAAACCACCACCAGGAACAGCAACTCACGGATGCAGTAAGTCTTCACTTATGTCAAGGGTTCAAATTTCGTAAGTGGACACTATAATTGACATGAACACGGTACTCCCACAACTGAGTACAGTTTATGCAATGTGAGAAATTTCATGGGTACAGCAAGTCCACAATTGGGTAAAGCTTACGCAAATCCTACCACAAGGTCATTCCTTCGTCAGAATGGTGTACAAATAAAGAACAATCTCATGAACATCCTCAAAAAGTACTGAAATTAAGTGGCATCGATTTGTACCTAAACATGCCATGAACCAAACTCAACGAATCAAGCTGAATTGCTAGCACTAGGAGTGACCACTGCTAAGATCTTCCATTAATTAGCCTTTAGCAGACCCCCTATCCCAATATAATGCATTGACATGCAGCCAGAAAAGGCAGGCTAGCTGTATCCATTAGCAGTTTAGCACATGATAGACAAATAGACAGCCAAGCAACATAGCAAGAGGGCAAACAACACCAGTACAGCACACTGGAAGACAGTGGTACAGAAATTAAGTCACTAATCGACAATGTAGCATAGCATAGAAATTGCAGAGCAATTATTCATGCGAACTGAAGTGTCACGTGTGGTGGTCCATGTGGAGATGGGGATCCCTTCTACCGGTCCTGTGGAATACTGAACACACAATCTGTACCAACTCCAGATGCACTGCCACTCGTTCGACCTATCCATCCTACTGCAATGTTTCAGTGGGGATGAAATTTCGCATCCCCAAAAATCCAACTAGCAGCAGCGGGGATTTAATTTCTAACTAAATGTGGTCATAACAATTCGACTAACCCCCAAAATTGCAAGCATTAAACCACATATATCTCATAAGAGCGAAGAACAAGCGAAGAAATCGACCTGAATCGGGGAGAGGTTGTTGGTGACGAACTGCTGCAGGGACTCCCCCCTGGCGCCGAACCTCTGGCAGACCCCGCCATCGCGGAGGCAGCTGCGGATCTTGGCCCAGTTGCCGGCGCTCTCGACCCGGCGCTGGAGCCAGGTGGAGTACTCCCCGAGGCGGTATTCCCTGTAGCCCCTCCCGGAGACGACGGAGCCGGCGCCGCGGTTGGTGACGACGAAGGCGAAGACGGTGAAGACGAGGAGGAGCGCGATGAGGAGGAAGAGCGCGACGAGGTAGAGCCAGAGGAGGCAGGAGGCGCGGCAGAGGGACCCCGCGAGGCCCGCGAGGGAGAGCGCCAGGAGCAGGGCACCCAGCGCGATGACCGGCCGCTCCAGGAACCGCTCGCAGTCGGTGGTGGCGGCCCGGTGGCTCAGCCAGATGCCGCCGCCGAGGACGACGAGGGCGAGGACCAGCACCCCCGCGTTCAGCAGGCCCAGCAGCCCGTTGCTGCACCGCGCCATGGCCGCCGCCCGCCGCCGCTCTCGCTTCCCTTGTGGGGGTTGTGGCGTGCGCGTGACGGGGTGGGGGTTTCGAGTAGGTGGGAGGGCGTGCGGTGCGGTGCGGGGTTTTTAGCGTGGCGTCCGGTGGATTTCGAATTTTCTTTTCTTTTTTTGAAGCTAGTGGATTTCGAATTTGGGATTCGAAAAGGGTCTCCGGGAAAACAAAAAGGAGATTCGGAAAGGGGGCCTTTTTTCTATATGTTTTTTTTCCTTTTGGACAGGTAAAAAATTGTATTTCTCCTTTTTTTAGATATGAGAGGCCTACGGCCCGGCGTTAAATTAATGACGTCGGGCTGTTGCGTTGCGTTGTACCGTTGACTAAAAACTCGGGAAAAAAACTCCGGCATGATACAAGGGTACCCCGGGAGCAGCGGCAAAGCCCTCAAAACATGATCGAAGAACCGACGCCGAGAAGGCGGCCACCTCGCGAATGAGGTCAGTCGTCGACGATGGCTATGTCATCGCCGACGCCTAGACGTCCTGGACACCAGCGTCAACTTGTTCCAATGCCGAAAGGAGCCCTCGGCTTCTTGCCCTGACTCAAAGGGCGCCACACCGTCGAACAATGAAATGCTCACCTCCCTAGAGCACAACTGGACACTGACGCCAAGACCCCAAAGGAAGGCCTTCGAACGCAACCACCTCATCTGACTTGGCTCCTTGAGAGAGCACCATCGTCGAGGCACGGAACAGTCACACGAAGAGAAGAAGCTGTCAGCCATGAACCCACCTCGGCGACCAGCAAAATGGGACCTTGCTCGCGAGACGGAGCCTCCAAGAAGGGAACAACGCCACGACGCCGCCACCGCTCGTTCTGGAACATGCCAGACAAGGGATTTCACCTAGAGCCTAAAGGGGATGGAGGCCACTCATAGTGACACCTCCAAGGAGGGGAGCGACGCACAAAGGCGTCGCTATCACTGGCACTGACACCGTCGTGCGAAGCTTTCGCTTGGGACATGCCACCATCACCCAGGTTCATCCGTCGTGGCCGACCAAGAAGAGATGCAGACGATGACCGAAGCAGAGCTGGGTAGAACCGAAGACCACACCCGGCCAACAAACGCCTAAGTGAACCACCTTGCTGCCCAAATAGCCTATGGGACACACGAGCACCTGCGCCATGACACCCGCCAGAATGGTGTCGTTGCACCCACCATCCGGAGCCACCGCTCCAGCGACCGAGGGGATCCACCCTCACCCACCAGCCACCGGGCGGTGGACCGCAAGCACGCAGTCAACCTCCCTTGCTGCCGCAATACACTAGTAGAAAAAGGGGCATTTGTCCCGGTTCATAAGGCCCATCTGTCCCGGTTGGGGAACCGGGACTAAAGGGTCGTTACTAATGCCTAGGCCTTTAGTCCCGGTTCTTACACGAATCGGGACAGATGGGCCTCCACGTGGCCGGTGCTGCGAGCCCAGGCAGAGGCCCTTTAGTCCCGGTTGGTGGCACCAACCGGGACCAATAGGCATCCACGCGTCAGCTGTTCAGGGGCTAGGGTTTTTGTTTTTTTTCTGAAAGGGGGTGGATTTGGGGGTTTTGTATGGTTAATTAAGGTGTTTCATATACTTTGTTAGGTAGCTAATTAATTAATAGAGAGAAGTGTCCTCTTTTCTGCTTTATCCTTCTCTCAATCAAAGAAAGGAGAAGACTAAGCAGCTCAATAGGGTCTCGAGTACGACTATAGTACCAAAGCTTGGCTCTTATCTCTGTGCTTGGTCGACGCTACGTACTATACGTATAGAGAGGCCCTCGACACGCTAGCTAGTAAGAAAATGAAGGAAACCATTAAGTACAGAAGTTCGTCATGCATACCGAGAGAAGTGATCGACCTCTCCTTCTCCGAGAGATTGGTCGAACAATAAGTTTTCGTATTATCTATCCGATGCTACTGGCTACATACATATACAATATGTAAGATTTCTTACAATCCCCTAGCATTTGAACTCAAGTTCCACATGGTATTTTCCGGCTTTATTGATGACGTGGTCAAGAAAGAATCCCGCCAATTCCTCTTGAATTGCTTTCATGCGATCTTGTGGTAGGAGTTCATTCCGCATCTGCCACGTCTAATTTGAAGAAGGGGTTAATACATATATATGAATGAAACTCAACAGAAATGATGGTGTAATAAAATGAAATTGTGAATATTATTGCTTACGCACTTCATATTGTCTTTTAGAGTAGCCCCGCTTATCTTTGCAAGTCGCGTTGTAGATGAACTCGCACAGGTAGTATCCACAATAATCATTCCCTTGTTCCTACCACAAGCACTTTACGAGAAATAGAGGTCAATCAAACTGATAATGAAGCATTATAAATGGCATTGATGGAAGTAGCTAGAATCAACGGGAGATGCGCGCAACTAGCTAGCTAGTAGTACTTACTTTCGGGTATGTATATCGCAGCTCCTTCGGCAGTCCCAGAGCTTCTGCGGTGAACTTTTTCCAAACCCTGCAAGACAAAGAAATAATTATTAGTTGAGATATCAGGAAATGGACAAAAAGTTGCCGATATGGTGCGATAATGATCGATTGAACTTACTTGTTGAGAATTTTAGTCATGTCCGCATAGGTCTCGGGATCTTTTCGTCTCGAGTCTAAGACGGTTACTAGTCCCTGCTCAAGCTTAATCTCCAGGAGAATATAGTGGAAGCTGCGCACGCATGCATAACTCATCAATTACATTACTATAACCTTGCTCGAGTAATAAGGGAAACCGAATATGCACACGACAGTAACACTCACTCGAAGTTGTAAGGAAAGAGTATTAAATCCTTATTTTGATTTATTATCAATGATTTGAGCAAGTTGGCCTCGGCTTCTCTGGCGCTCTTTTTAAGCTGAAATTCATCTATGAGATTTGTGTTAATGAACCCAATATCATACTTTTCTGCTTTTCTGACAATCTTCAATCTGCATAATATAGTGAGGATAATTATAAATACATGCAATGAAAGAGCTGAGCTATATATAGAGACTTAATGACGGAAGTAGTACTTACAGACAGTAGCAAGTGACCGTTAATTTATCGAGGGCCTTTTGATTGAAGAACTGGAAGAACTCCTCAAATGGAACATACAACAGATCAATTCCAACGAGGTCGTGCTCCTCTTTAACTCTCAGATACAAAGCATCCGTCCCCCCAGACTCTCTGCAGGTTTTCATGTACCAATCATGGAATCTTTGCATCATCGTTGTTAGAGATTTTTCATCTTTGATGAGAGGCTTCATGTACTCGTATCTGTGTTTGTCCACCTCCAAGAAATCATAATGTACACCGTCGGGCAGGTAATCTCCAAGATTACTATAACCGGGCACCATCCCCAGATCATTAGCGACGATGTCGCTAGACACATTGAGCGGGGGGCAAGATTGGTTTGCTTGTTCGCTGAGCTGGGCATTTTTTTCCCAGCTGCTCGTCGTTCTTTTAACCTTTGATCACTCACAGTACTTCCCGACCGCTCCGCTTCGAGATATACCTTTTCAGTAACGCGCTCATAGTTGGTTTTCGGCAGAGACTTTGGTGGTTTCCTCAGGGCATCGATAGTGCGCTTTGCTTTCACCGGATCTACCTTCTCCTCCGGAGGTGGATGTCTCTCTGCTTTCGCCCCTTCAAAGAAGTCCTTCACTTCTTTTTGCACGATCTTCTTGTTTTCTTCCACGGTCATCTCGTATGGTAACTTCTCTCGAGGCTTGAGAGGTGGACCGTATCTGTATTGCCTCCCGCCTCTGGCTGTACTGCTAGACGCCGGAGCAGACGGAGCGGCTGCGGCTGTCTTCTTTCGTGCTTGCTTACGAGGCGGAGGAGAAGGACTACGACGCGCCGGAGCAGCCGGGGCGGCGGCGGGTCTCTTCCGCCCTTGCTGGCGAGGCGGATAAGGAGGAGACTGGTGGCTGCTCGGGCGCGCCGGCGTAGGCGGAGAAGGAGGCGGAGTGCCGCCACGCGCCGGAGAAGGAGGCTGAGTGCCCTGATTGTCACTCGCCGGAGGAGGAGGCGGTGGAGGAGGTGGAGTGCCCTGACTCGCCGGAGGAGGAGGAGGCGGAGGCGTCCAGTTCGGAAGGTTAATGAGCTCCTTCCACCATAGGCATGGAGTCTTCAGACAAGAACCCAGCCGAGTCTCCCCGTCACCCGTAGGGTGGTCAAGCTGGAGGTCCTCAAATCCTTCTGTGATTTCATCCACCATCACCCTAGCATATCCTTCTGGAATCGGCCGGTAGTGAAAAGTTGCGCCAGGTTCAGGAGGTGCAACAGAGCCAACAGCCGCCTTGACTTTCAATTCCATCCACTGCGTCATAAGGTGGCAATGCTGAGACTCCTTTCCCCTCCATTCGGTCACCGGAGCCGTCATCACGGTGTCCTTCCCCCTCCATTCGGTCACCGGAGCCGTCATCACGGTGTCCTTCCCCCTCCATTCGGTCACCGGAGCAGTCATCACGGTGTCCTTCCCCCTCCATTCGGTCACTGGAGCCGTCATCACGGTGTCCTTCCTCCTCCATTGTTTGATCATCGTCGTAGCCTGCTTCTTCATCCTGTCTTTCCAGACCATCAGTGCATGTGTCGTTGAGAAACGACAAGACGGCATCACTTCCGTGTGCGATTATCTCCCCCAACACCGCTTCTTTTGCTTCGTCTCGGGGGTGCGGATCCATAGTTTCTGCAAATATTTACAAAATGGCAATTATTATTCAAACATGACAGATGGATATATTAGTGGCAAACGTTGAACTAGCTAGCTAAGCACAATAAGGAATCATATTAGTGGCCTGGCCTCGACGCTTCTCTATGGTTTGGGGTGGCCTCGGCAACGCTTCAAGGGTTTGGGGTGGCCTCAACAACGCTTCAAGGTTTCGGGGTGGCCTCGACGACAACACTCTTTTAACTTGGTAAATTTGGGTGGCCTCAAAAGAGTTTGTCGATCGGGTAGGGGCGCGGTGGGAGGGGGTTGGAGACCGACATTGTTTTTTTAGGGTTTGGGTGTCCTCGAGAGTTTTGGTCGAGCGAGAGGGCCGGGGGGTGCTCCGGACGTCCCCCCTCACTTTAACAAAGAACTACCTTAAAAAAAGACTTGCTTCGTCGCGGGTCCTTCTTCATTTTTTCCTTTGTTTTTCTTATATGACTGTTTTTGTTTTCATTCTACATGTTCGTACATATGAAAAAAAAAGTTTCTATACAAGAGTGCACAATTTTTATGAACAAATTACAACATCTAAATAAATATAACTATACATCTGAAATTTTCCTAATCTTAAAACTAAACTAAACATAAACTAAAATAATCTAAAAAAACATGTAAAAACATCTAAAAATAGCATCTAAAAACATCTAAAAATCTAATAGCTAGCACAGCGCAGGGGCGGAGGGGCACGGTGGGCGGCGCGTCGGGGCCGGCAGGGGCGCGAGGGTCGACGCCGTCGTCGGGGCAGAGGGTGTCAGCGGCGGCGGCGACGTTGAGCAACCTGACGGCGTCGGTGGCGGCGGCGACGGCGATGTCGAGCAGCCTGACGGCGTCGGTGGCGGCGCCGACGGCAAGGTGGAGCAGGGGCGTCGGGCGGCGACGGCGAGGAGGAGCAGGGGCGTCGGG
>NC_057814.1:600621755-600623293 GCF_018294505.1 Triticum aestivum
TGGAGCCGGTTCATGGCACCAACCGGGACCAATGCCCCATTTAGTCCCGGTTGGTGCCACCAACCGGGACCAAAGGTCTCTTTTCAGCAGCCCAAAGGGCGGGAAGCGGCGGCCTTTGGTATCGGTTGGTGGCACCAACCGGGACTAAAGGGGGGGCATTGGTTCCGGTTGGTGCCACGAACCGGTACCAATGCACCACTTTAGTCCCGGTTGGTGCCACCAACCGGAACCAAAGGCCTTACACAGCGGGGTGGTGGTGGGAGTTTAGTCCCACCTCGCTAGTTGAGAGGGGCGCATAGTGGTTTATAAACCCCATTGCCGCACCCCTCTCGAGCTCCTATCCATTGCAGGCTTACGGGCCTAATTGTGACTCCTATGCCTGATGGGTCTACTGGGCCTTCTGCGGCCTGAATCCTGGCCCATGAATGGGTTTCTAGTCGTATTCAGGCCGGGGTGGTCCAGTAGGTGGCAAATTTTTTATTTTTTCCCCGTTTTTTTGTTTTATTTTTTGCTTTATTTTTTGTTTTGTTTCTACTTACAACAAAATACTTATTTATTTTATTTTATTTTGTTTCTAATTACTTATTTATTTTATTTTATGATAATTCTTTTTGCTATATAAGTTTCTAACAAACAAAGTTCTTTATGAAAATTCTTTTTTTGCTTTTAATGATTTTGAACAGAAAATACTTTGATAATTTTAGTTGCATCGATTTTATATAATTTTAGTTTCATAAATTTTAGAGGTTGCTTATAATGTTTTGAAAAGAAAATACTTTGATAATTTTAGTTTCATAAATTTTATTTATGTTACTAAAGTTTATTTTATTTTATTTTATTTTGTTTTGTTTCTACTTATATATTTTATTAAAGTTTATATTATTTTGTTTCAAATTACTTATTTATTTTATTTTATGATAATTCTTTTTGATATTAAATTTTCATACATTTACTAATTATTTTGAGCTATAAGACCCTGAAATTGAAAAGCATTTCAAATGAACTCTGAAAAGGTTAAAAGTTGGCATGGTATCATCATTTCACCCACATAGCATGTGCAAAAAAGTAGAGAGTGTTACGGCAAAACCTGGATGCACTTCGTGTACAAAACGGACAATCTCTTTCGAAGTATCAGGGTTTCATACGGAAACTCGTCTGTTACAAAAGGATTTCATTTTTTTGAACTTATTTGAACTCCATAGTTTTTCTATGTTCAAAATACACCATTCAAAGCCACATCATCAATTTTCAACCCTTTCTGACTTCATTTGTTATTTTTCATGCATTTACTGATTTTTTTCAGCTATAAGACCCTGAAATTGAAAAGCACTACAAATGAACTCTGAAAAGGTTGAAAGTTGGCATGGTATCATCATTTCACCCACATAGCATGTGCAAGAAAGTAGAGAGGTTTACGGCAAAAACTGGATGCACTTCGTGCACAAAACGGACAATCTCTTTCGAAGTATCAGGGTTTCATACGGAAACTCGTCTGTTACAAAGGGATTTCATTTTTTTTTGAACTTATTTGAACTCCA
>NC_057814.1:600623444-600643061 GCF_018294505.1 Triticum aestivum
CTATAAGACCCTGAAATTGAAAAGCACTACAAATGAACTCTGAAAAGGTTGAAAGTTGGCATGGTATCATCATTTCACCCACATAGCATGTGCAAGAAAGTAGAGAGGCTTACGGCAAAAACTGGATGCACTTCGTGTACAAAACGGACAATCTCTTTCGAAGTATCAGGGTTTCATACGGAAACTCGTCTGTTACAAAGGGATTTCATTTTTTTGAACTTATTTGAACTCCATACTTTTTCTGTGTTCAAAATGCACCGTTCAAAGCCACATCATCAATTTTCAACCCTTTCTGACTTCATTTGTTATTTTTCATGCATTTACTGATTTTTTTCAGCTATAAGACCCTGAAATTGAAAAGCACTACAAATGAACATGGATAGATAAGTGACCAAATTAATAGTAGTTCATCATCACATTAAAACCAAAGTACATACATAGTTCAAATTGAACAACATATAGCTCTCCAGAGCATCTAGTTAAACCATACATTGAAACTATGTAAAACCTTTCAATGCAACAACAAATGCGATCATAATCACAACTAATGTAACAATTGATCCAACGGGATAATGATACCAAGCCTCGGTATGAATGGCATATTTTCTAATCTTTCTAATCTTCAACCGCATTGCATCCATCTTGATCTTGTGATCATCGACGACATCCGCAACATGCAACTCCAATATCATCTTCTCCTCTTCAATTTTTTTATTTTTTCCTTCAAGTAACTGTTTTCTTCTTCAACTAAATTTAACCTCTCGACAATAGGGTCGGATGGAATTTCCGGTTCAACCACCTCCTACATAAATAAAATCTATGTCACGTTGGTCGGCATAATTGTCATAAACAATAAATGAACCAAATAGTTATAAAAAGATAATATATACCACATCCGAATCATAGACAGGACGAGGGCCGACGGGGGCGGATACCAGAACCATCGCACTATATAATAACAAGGAATAATAAAAGTAAGAAAATTAGACAAGTATCTATCTCAAGTAAGAATTTTTTTCTTTTAGAAAGAAGATAAGAACAAGAGGCTCACCACGGTGGTGCCGGCGACGAGATCGGCGCGGGCGATCGACGACGGTGAAAACGGGGACGGGACGTGACGGACCGCTAAACCTAGAAAAATCTCAGGGAAAATGGAGCTCGGAGGTCCAGTTTCGAGAGAAGAAATATTAACTAGTGTGGCTCGGACATTTCATCGAACACCTCATGTGCATAGGAGGTGAGCTAGAGCACCCAAAGCCCTTCCCTCGCCGGCCAGCAAAAAACAGAGCAGTGTGGAGTGCTCTGCTCGCCGGCGATGGGCTATATATAGGCAAATCATTGTCCCGGTTCGTGGTTGGAACCGGGACCAATGGATGTGGGCCAGGAGCGAGGCCCATTGGTCCCTGTTCGTGCCTAGAACCAGGACAAATGGGTCCAGCCGAACCGGCACCAAAGCCCACGAGGCCCCCGCCGGCCACTTGGGCTCACGAACCGGGAAGAATGCACCCATTGGTCCCGGTTCATATAAGAACCGGGACTAATGGGCTGGCCAGGCCCGAACGAAAGCCCCTTTTTCTACTGGTGATAGCGCAACTCCGCCTACTGCAGCCACACAAAGCGAGCACCTTTCCCACACAGAGGCAAACCACGACCAAGATCTGCGTTGTTGGACACTCAAAATAGAAGCCACACAGGCCACCGATGAGAAGAGGGTCGTGCCCATGAAGACTAACGAGAACCACCAGAACCGGCGGCGGCTGGGAACCCATCCGCGGCCGCCGGCCCCCACGCAAGGAGCCGCACCACCAGGACTTGAAGGCCGCAACCCTTCAAGTCGTGGAGGGCTGCGGATCTTGGCCCAGTTGTCGGCGCTCTTGACCTGGTGCTGCAGCCACGTGGAGTACTCCCCGAGGCGGTACTCCTTGTACCCCCTCCCGGAGACGACGGAGTCGGTGCCGCGGTTGGTGATGATGAACGCGAAGACAATGAAGACGAGGAGGAGCGCGACGAGGAGGAAGAGCGCAACGAGGTAGAGCCAGAGGAAGCAGGAGGCGCAGCAGAGGGAGCCCGCTAGGCCCGCGAGGGAGAGTGGGAGGAGGAGGGCACCGAGCGTGATGACCGGCCGCTCCAGGAACCGCTCGCAGTCCATGGTGGAGGCCCGGTGGCTCAGCCAGATGCCGCCGCCGAGGACGACGAGGGAGAGGAGCAGCACCCCGCGTTCAGCAGGCCCAGGAGCCCGTTGCTGCACCGTGCCATGGCCGCCGCTCTCGCTTCGCTCGTGGGGGTTGTGGCGTGCGCGTGACAGGGTGGGGTGGGGCTTTCGAGAAGGTGGGAGGGCGTGCAGTGCGGTGCGGCGGTGTGGTGGGGTTTGTAGCGTGGCGTGCGGTGGATTTCGAATTTGGGGTTCGAAAAGGGTGTCCGGGAAAACAAAAAGGAGATTTGGAAAGGGGGCCACCTGTCGGGGATATACCCCGCAGTATGAGCCGGCCAGAGTTATAACCCGGCCGGGACTTGGTAAACCGGCAGACAGTTAAGACAGATGATAACCCGGCAGGTGTTAAGTCATATGATAACCCGGCAGGTGTTAAGTCAGATGATAACCCGGCAGATGTTAAGTCAGATGATAACCCGGCAGATGTTAAGTCAGATGATAACCTGGCAGGTGTTATGTCAGATGATAACCCGGCAGGTGTTAAATCAAGTCATAACCCGGCAGACAATCATAACCCGGCAGACAATCATATCCCGGCAGACAGTCATAACCCAGCAGACAGAGTCGCCTGGGGTTAATAAGCCCGAGACGTTATGAAGCCCAAGACGTTAAGAAGCCCATGAAGAGAAGTCAGAATAGTTTAAGTCTTAATCCGAGTTGGACTCTACATGTAACCCGCCCTTCAACTTATATAAGGAGGGGCAGGGCACCCCAAAGGGGGAGAGGAAAAATCTTAGGGCTAGACATAACTAGGAGAGCCGGTTTACGGCGACTCCCTCGCGATGATCATAATGAGACCTAGCCTCAAACAACATGTAGGGTTGTTACCGGATGATGTTTCCCGGGGCCTGAAGCTGTCTAAACCCTTGTCTTGTGTTGCGTCTCTTGATTCCATTCAACCCCTCTCAAGCTACCAAATAGATGCGTTGACCTCACGACTAAGTCCTCACACTAGGACATCTGCCGTGACAAATCCACGACAGTTGGCGCCCACCATGGGGCCGCGCACGGTGGTGATGAGTTCTTGGAGGGATCTCTCTCAGGGATCGTGGAGCTCGCAATTTTCCAGATGAAGAAGAGTCGATTTGAAAGGATCTGCATAGTTTCGAGTTCATCGGTCCAGATTCATAGTTTGGAAGATTTAAGGAAAATTAAGGTGGCGATTTGATGGTTGCTGCAAGTCGCCAGCATCATCGGTGTGTTAAGTTTCCGTCCCTGGCTCGCCAAAACCTGTACGATCAGAGTCACCGTCACCGTTCAACCGTCAACAGCAAAGGAAAAAGTCAAGAAAAGAAAACAAAGTGTTGAGAAGGATTTCCATCGCCGCAGGGTCTCATCGCTAACCACCCAATCCAGTTGACTTCGGTCAAAGTAACTACAACCCGGAGAAGGATTTGGAGTTTGAAACCTCCACGGTCTCTGCCTCTGCTGCAGCTGCGGTTGCGCCTCGACCCGCCCGGATCGCCTTTTCCGTTGACCCGCCGGCTGCTGTACTCCAACGCCGGTTCATCCTCAGCCCCCGGTTCATCTCTGATTAAACCGCTGCTCAAACCACTGCATGGCCGCGCTGCCAAAGTCGCCAAGATCGATGGAATTTTTATAAAGTGCAGCCACGTCCAATCGGTTCAAGGACTTGTCAGATTTACTCTGTGTTCATATTACTCCATCTTGAAGATCCATTAGCAAAACGTTGTGTGGGATTTTGAAGACGTCAGGAGAGTCATACGTCCCTGAAGGTCAAAGTTTTAGTATATCAACTGTACAAATCGGCCGGTCTCCGCCTCGGCATCGCTTTTCGCCAGGAGGGCCTTGCTCCGAGTCGTCCCGAGCTGCTATCGCCGGTTCTCCTCCGCCGATGCCCGGCGCTGCCGGGTTGCCCGCGGCAGAGCCGTCGTCATCCGAATCGCCGCCGCCGGCTCCTTCGGCGAGAAGATGACCACGGGTCTGGATCTGAGTCGTGGACGGTCCTGCTCCATTGACGAGTCGCCCGCGGCGTTCAAACCGCTGTCGAGCCGCCTCTTCTACGACGGGTCAACACCGAGCCACGCCCGGCCTCGTCTCGAACCGCCCTCCCGCCGCGTGACTCCACCTCCGAACCGACAGTTCTTGAACCGCCCGTTACCTGCGCCGGCCGTCTAAGTCAGCAGGCCTGCAACCGCCGCCGCTGCTGTCATGACCTGCCTTGAGCAGCTCCCGGAGAGCCGCCCCGCGACTTCCAAATCGCCAAGCTCCAAAATCACCGGCTTACCAATGAGTCACGCGCTACTGTCCGGGTCTCGCTTCCGTCGTAACCCGCCAAGTCGCCTCCCGTCGCCGGGTTGCCTCCGCCACCATGGCTCTGTCTTCAGGCCGCCGTCGCTATAAGTGCCCAACCGCCACGAGCCATCGTCTCTGCCTGCGCCGACCTATTGTTTCTGCCACGAGCCCTGCTCCGGTGCTTCCCCCTAACCTAATTTTTGAGGGGTATTTTTGTCCCCGCGAGTTTGTTTTTTCTGGCCCACCGCAGCCCAGATCCAAGACCTGTCTAGCCCTGTATAACCCAGACCGTATACGTACAGTACCCTGGACCAAAAAAAACATCACACGACCCCATGTCCACGTAAGACCTGCCGATCCAATCATTCACGCAGCTCCATCAATCTCGCGAGCATTGACGCAGCTCAATAAGTCACGTAGTAGATCTCCAGCGGCGGCTATCTCGTCACCGGCGATCTCGTCGGACAGCGGGCGCGACAACGTCGTGAATCTCCAACGAGCGCGCACAGGTACCGCATCCGCGTCCCCCCTCTAGTCTCGCTCGCGGCAACATCGAACGAACTGCCGCCGCCAGTGGTAGTGGTTAACCTAGCGGGGCGGGTAACCTAGCTACCCGGCGGCGCATGCGATCGTGGATCTTGTTCCGGTAGTGCTGCTCCTCGTGATCTGGGTTCACGTAGCGTCGGTTGCCGTCGGCTGTGCGCACCACCAGTATCGTTATTTGATGTGGCGGCTAACCTAGGTATCCGGCGGCAGAGGTAATCACAGATCTAGCTAGGTGTTCAGATCGTGCAGTTCCTCGCGATTGAAAGTGATCACGACGGGTGCCGTGGCCATCTTCCTTACTATGTTTGGCAGATCTGAACGGCCTCGGTTGCGATTGTTTACATAACATCCATGATCGTGTGCTATGTGTTGTATATTTCATCATTGATAATGTTTGCACATGTGATGATACATATTATTGGTTGTAGGAAATGGCGGACGAGGAGTTAACTGATATCATGGTAGACATGGAGTTTGGAGAACTGATGAAAGACTGGATAGAAGATTGGTCAGATGATGAAAATTCAGATCGTGAAGATCGGTTAGAGAATGGGAATGAATGGGACGATCTTAATGTGAGTGGCATTGTCATGTTGTAATTTTTTGGTGGCATCCGACAACATTAAATCTTTGTGTTGAAAATTTATAGATCGATGAGGATGATGATCAGGAAAACAACTCGGAGCTCTTGAATGAAGATTACATTAGTCAGGTACGTAAGTGAAATTTTTTGTTGGCATGCAAATTGAATTTCTTCTGGAATATTATATGATAAGTAGTTATGTATTTGTGTTGTATTTTTCAGTTCATTCCAAATGTCATAATGCGTACGACTATTACGGTTAATCCGACGCGGAGACAGGCCTTAACGGCGAATCATTAGATGCACGTGATTATGGGGAGTCCCAGTCGTCGGTCATCATGAGTGAGGTATGTGTGTAATCAATGTTCTATGGAAGTAATGTTAAACCATAGAAAATTGTTTTCATGGCTGTTGTTTGATTGTGTAGGTGACACAAGATGATGGGGCAAAGAATGTCCAAGATACTGCCAGTGCAGATGATAAGAGGGATATGTTCATGCAGATAATGGAAATGGCCTTTACGTCTCACGATGCTGCGTATGATTTCTACAACAGCTATGCTAGAGATAATGGTTTCTGCATTAGAAAGAATAAGGTCAGGTATAGCAAAACGGAGTCACGTCATATGCGTTATAGGCGGTTTGTTTGTTCCAGACAAGAGAAACGTGACAGCAAGTTGCTAACCGAGGAAGGACACAGCCGTAGGCTCAGAGCCGAGACACGCTGCTTTTGCAAAGCGCACCTGACCGTCAAGCTTGACCAAAAGCGTGGGGTTTGGTATGTTGAAAGTTTTGAGGATAAGCATAGCCATATGTTGGCAGGACCGGACGAGGTACCTTTTCTTTGGTCCCACAGAAAAATCAAAGAGTACCAGAAGCATGAGATAATGTCCATGGGAGCTGCAGGGATTAGAATTCACGACATGATGGATTGCTTCATCAGCAAACATGTATGGTACGGCGGTGTTGGTTTTACCAGGCGTGAAATATACAACCTTTGCGCAAGGAGAAGAGGAAGCTGCTTTCAAAAGGTGATGCTTCCACAGCCATAGGCATCATGGCCAGTAGAAAACAGAGGGATCCTAGCTTCTTTTTCGAGTACAAGCTAGATAAGGAAGGAATTTGAATAGGATGTTCTGGTGCGACTCCTAGTCTCATCATGACTATGAGGACTTCGGCGACGTGCTTGTATTTGACAACACGTACAAGATGAACCGCTATGGTATGCCATTCATACCTTTTGTTGGTCTTAACAATCACCGGAAGACCACTGTTTTTGGTTGTGCCATAGTTTCGGACGAGACCGAGGAGACATACGTGTGGCTTCTGCAGACTTTTTTGAAGTCCATGTGTCAAAAGATGCCTAAGAGTGTTATCACAGACGCCGACGCTGCGATGATCAAGGCAATTCGCGAAGTCTTGCCAGACGTGTGGCACCGTATATGTACGTGGCATATAGAGAAAAATATGAAGATTCACCTCAGTCACAAGTCCTTGAAGGAGTTCCGAACTCTTCTGTACTACAACACGTCCATGGCCACGTTTGAGGAGAGATGGCACGCATTTTCCAAAAGATGGCAGTCGAAAAAAACTGTAACATGGTTGAGACGGATGTATAAGAAGAGAAGACTGTGGGCCACGGCTTATCTAACAGAGGGGTTTTGGCTTGGCATGAAAAGCAACCAGCGGAGTGAAAGCCTGAACTCATGCCTTCACCTCCACCTAGACAGTGAAATGACCCTGGTGGATATGATTTTGCACTATGAGAACGCCGTTGTGCGTATCCGTGAAAACGAGGCACGAGATGACTGCACGGCCTCACAGAGTTTACGGTGCCAGTTACTAGCTCGAGGGAACTTGAGATAGCTGCTTCTCACGTCTTCACTCCAGCAAACTTCTATATGTTGCAAGATGATCTTAGAAAAATTGACGGCATGGAGATTGTAGAAATTAAGCTGGGAGACGTATCACAACAGTACATCATGGCATGGAAGAATAACCGGAAGCGCCGTTTTTGGGTGGAGTATACACCAGTAAATTCCGCAAAAACTATAAGGTGCAGCTGCAGAAGAATGATTCGAAAGGGTCTACCTTGCAAGCACATATTCCATGTACTGAAGCACTTAAACATATCTGAAATACCAAAGTGTTTAGTTCTTGTTCCGTTCATGAAAGAAGCAAGGTTGGGACTGCCCGCGAGGCGCACAAGCGATCTATTGGGATTTGGTTGGACTGGGGCCGGGGAAAGAATGAAATATAGCCAGGTCAGTGTGTTAGCGTCTGAAGCTATGCATGCGGCATGCAAACACCCTACTTTGTGGGATCAGTTACAGGAGAGTTTGAAGGCTGTGATAGCTAAGAGTCATGAGTATGATCTGCTACAGGAAAATTTGTTCAAGCAAACAAATGACATCAGTAAGTGTGCAGTTGAATATGTGGACGATGGTGAAGGCAACATGATTGCGGTTAAAGATCCTATGAAAGTGTCAAGCAAAGGTGCAACAAAGGTAGATGAGAGCCGCCCTGTCTCGAAAAATGGTAGACCACTCTCTTTTGATGAGTTGAAAACCCGGTGCGGCGCTTGCAAATTGGTAGGACACACTAGACGTAGCAAGAAATGCAAACTAAATCAGAAGTAAGTGTTTGTATGCATTGTGGATTATTAAATTTTGTATCATTCATTAACTTAGCTTGTCTTTTATCATGTGCAGAAAAGTGGAGAAGGAAGAAGAGTAGAACACTTTCTTCAATTATTTACTGTGTTAATCGGCCGGCTCATACTTTGGCTAAGGTAGCTGTAGGCGATTGTGTTTCTTTGGTTTGGAGGCTTTGGCCCCCTGATTGTATCCTTAGTGTATTAGCAGAGGAGATCCCAGTCTTTGTTTAAATAAAGTAAGATGTTTCCCTCTAAACAAAAATCAAAAAAATTCTTTACTGTGTTATTACCGGGGCGGGAGGTAGAAAGAATATTGTACATTTCCCCTACCCACGTCCTAAATGCCGTTAAATAAGTAACTGTACCACTCTCCTCCCCACCACACACTCACCCACCTCCCATGGGCGCCGGTTCGAACTCCCCTCTTATCCCCACCTACAGTAGATCGAGAAAACCCTCGCCGGCGACCGCTGCAGCCGCCTCCATGGAGAGAAGCCTCGGCTGGCAGAGAGCGATGATGGACCTCGCCGACGATGACGAGGGGTGGCGTGTGCAGTTGACAGAGGTGTGCGGCTGGTTCCCCAGCACAGAGATGTTGGTCAACCACGCGCGTGGCCTCGTCAAAGTTCTCACCGACGCCGAGAGGAAGCGCACCTTCCCCTACGGCCGCGGCGTCCCGCCGGCTCTCCTCCTCGTGTGGGCAATGCGAGAGGCCACGCTGAGCGACTCCCCTATTCAGCGCGCAAGGTGGTGGATGTACCGCTCCACCACCATGACTCTGCGGCCAGATTCAGCACGCGTCGCGTCGAGGGCGGAGCGCATCGACGTCGAGCTCGGTCTCCCTGCGCCCGTCAGCCCGGACTACCAGGTCCGCCACGTGCCGAAGCCAGTCCTGCCGTTGGGCTCTGACTTCGTGGAGGACAACGTGGAGGAGGTACTGGTCATCCCTGATGACCACGAGGAGGGCGAGGAGGACGCTGTGCAGATGGTAGAGCCGGTCGCCGTCGAGGGTGGCAAGACAATGCCCATCGACGTCGAGCTCCTTCCCCTCCTTCCTGACATAGTGAAGGTGGAAGAAGAGGAGGTGGCTCAGGATCAGGTGGCTCAGGATCAGGTGGCGCAGCTGTCGAACAGAACGGCGGTCAAGAAGAAGGCTTCTCCGTGTGTGGTGCGCCGTTCATGCCGCCTCAAATTTCTGAAGAAGTGAAGATGGGCACAGTTGCTGAAGGAGGAGGAAGCTGCTGGTTATCTTAAGTTAGGTATGCTGTTATATGTTTCAACATATAAGTTAACATTATTTTGGGTTTGATGTTGGTTAGGTATGCTTTTATATGTAAGCATATAAGTTATGCAATCGGTATGGTTTGATCGGGTTCTTTGTGGCTGAAGAACTGAATATCTACTGCTCACCCTAAGTGTCAAGTTCAGTTAAATTTCAGAATATTGAATATGTACTGTTGCTTTGCATCAGTGTTGCATCAAAGGTGTAGGTGCTTCTAGATGTTGCTCCTATGTTGCAACAAGACAATGAACTGGGCTGCTGCATAAATCAGTAGTGTTGCTTGGTGATGTGCCCACGTGCATCACTTACCAAATATAGAACATGCCAAAAGTGCATTGTCTGCCAAATACAGAACATGCCAAAAGTGCATTGTCTACCAATCATGATGGCCCCATGATATTTATGCTGCAATCTCTGTTACACTTTGCCCATAAACTGAATAGCAAATAATTCAGCAGCATTTCATCATGTCAATTACAATGATGTCAATAACTTTATGAACAATCTACTTGCTAACTATGACAGCAATCATAATGGCAAGCAGGCCAAGATACAGAAGACCTCCAAATCCTAAAATCCTATCCCTATAGAGCAATATTTCCTTGTGCATCTTAACCATTGCCCTCTTTTCTTTCTCATTCCTTTTAATTTCAGCTTCATGTTCTGTAATCTTAGTCTCCAGTTTCTTGTTCTTCATGGCAAGATACTTAATGACTGACTTTGCTTTGCTATCCCACTCCCCATCAATCCATTCAACATACTCAGAAGTGATATCATCCTAAATAAATCATGAGCAATTCAAGTCATTTTATAACTGAACTTGTCACTGCAAGCGTTAAACACTGAACTTTTTTGCAGCTTGACCGCAATAGCAGTACTAGTTTGAAGATCATGCTCAGTAGACTAATGTCAAACACACATCCCCCGAGTGCGCTGCCAAAATTGTCTACATCTATGCAGACACGGCCACCAGGAGTTTCCTGATGACCACATAGATGGAGCTTGTCATTGCCACAGGTCATGAATTGTGGGCGATAATGCTGGGATGTAAAGAACAACGGTAAAGAACTTACCTTTTTGCCACCAAAGTGTAGCACTTAAGAAACCCAAGCCGTGGGTTCTCCTGGCCCGCCGCCGCCCATGAAACCCCCGTCCCCTGTTCCACTCAATCCGCTGCCGCTGCCTCCTGTGCCACTGAATCCACCCCACCTGCTTGCAGGACCCAGGGTTCGACCTAACTTGCGGTCGCCACCGCTCTTCTCGCAGCAGCCGCCGCCGTCCGACGCCCAGCTCGCTGTCATGCTTTCGCCGTCGAGATTTGGAGGCGCAAATGGAGAGAGAGGGCTAGGGATTTGGAAAGGGAAACGAGAAAAAGGGAAAGATCGATGTGAACCTGGCAAAATGGGCTGGTGTAGCGCTGCCGGCACGATAGCCCGCCTATGGGGCCCCTCACGTGGTTTCATGGGCCATGCCTGGCATCATGGTGAGTACAGAAAAAGTTAATTATACATACAATAAAAAAACGACGGGTTTGTAAAACAAAATAGAAAAACATGATGCCTGATAACACGCGATAGAGCCAACGAGCTGACATGACTAATTTTCATCAGTGTAATATTACATTTTGGCTCGATATATTTACTTATCTACCATGACTACTTTTCATAATCATGTGATGAGGGGGAATTACCAGGAGATTATGCAAGATGATGACATGCAGATAGCTAAGGTAGAAGGCTAAGCTTGGTAGAGTTTTTTAAAAAAAGTAAAGAATGTGAAAATTTTAATATGAAACTTACGAGAGCAGTTGAAGAGAAAAATAGACTATTATAAAAAAATTGGAGAATGAGGAAAATATTAAGCAAGAACAATTGATAAGTGAAGCCGTGAAAAATACAATTATAAAAAATTGGAGAACGAGAAAAATATTAAGCAAGAACAATTGATAAGTGAAGCCAAAACTTTATTGGTACGACCAAATTCTCTTCTCCGAGCGAATTGTATGACCGAATTGTCTGGTACGAGCGAATTGTCTGACAGACACATACACATGTATGTGTCACAATATTCGAGATGCCCTGTTTATTACATAAAAATGATAGAACCCCTAAGATAATCATGCCGTCGAAACCTTCGACCGGACTAAATCCAAACCACTAAAACTTCAATCTTGCATGCCGCATGAATTCTTCAGGCGCGCCTTTTCCTTGCGATTTCGCGAATTTTGTTCTTCACACACTCCATCGTGTTCGAAGGTGACATAATCAACTCCGCGATGAAACGTCTTCTCCTTGCGTCAATGGTGGCCTGCAAAAAATGACATGAAGGTTACATGAACCGAAGTTGCTACACGACCATAGTAGCTAGTCTACAAACGTAAGTAACAGCATACCTGTGAAAAATCGTGGGTCATTCGGTCCCTGTCCCAATGTTCTAGACATTCTGTGACAAAAAGGCCACAAGAGTTTCTGGTACTTATGCAAACATTAGCGGTGGGCAATACAAACATGTGTGTTGTTGTTTGAATGTGCATGATGTCCTATTAACTCACCCATCCTCTTGCTAGGGCATGTCATACTCCTTGATAGGCCACTTACTTACGTCCGGATATTTCCCTGGTGTAATAAGATTTGCTAGGTGCATATCGTGTGCTATATCCATTCGCTATAAAGAGGATAGTGTTAAAGAAGAATCATAAACAACATGTAAGACCAATGGTACAAATGTTGGTTATATTACCAGTGCTTTCACAGTCTTTTCTGTCAGGTCCAGAGGATAGAGTGAATCGAGAACTTGGAATTCTTGCTTGATCAAGTGCATGACCACGGTCATCCAGTGGGCATTGTCGATATTCAACGCGATATACGTCTACCGTGCAAAAAACCATTGTGGATCAAACGAAATACTTGATGAAATGTCGTGTAGTGAAGAATTACAAACATAACGTACCTTATCACGCACAGTATACTCTTTCGTGACTCTATTAACTACTCCAGCTTTGGATAGAGCACTATCCATGTTGCAGCTCGACGGCAATGGATCGTCTCGTGCGATAGCACGATCTACAAGGAATTTGGACCTCCACGCTGGACAGAGGTAACGATCATGACCAACGCGCAACTCCAAATGTCCCATATAAGTATCAATAACCTTCATAGAATATCAGGGGATTACATGTTGAAAGTTGAGACATAGACTATTGAGAATTTTAATAACAGGACATGCAAGTAGTACTTACATCGTCCGACAGCCATCTGTGAGTTAGTACCGGTCGAATCCTTTCGGAAGTCAGAGATATGCCACGCCCTTCACTGTAGTAAACTTTCTTCCCCTTATTCTTCTTGGTGCTAGCAGCTAACTCGACAAATGAAACAGCTACATCAATTATTTCCGGCGTCAACTCATCCGCCACAACCTCTGGCTCATGATTTCCAGAAAATAGAGCTGCATGAAATAATATGAACGTGAACAATGGTGATCATATGCATTCATAGTATATAAAAAAATAAGAAAGTTAGTTACGATACCTCTAGTAGCAGTAGAAGTACCGGAGGGTTTCTGACCACGGTTGGTACGCCTGCTGGGCTTGTCAAGTGCGTAGGGGGATTCAAATTTCTTAGGAACGGTCCTCTTGCGCTTACCGGACATAACTTCCTCATCCTTATCGATTGTTGCACCCTTTTTTCCATTCGCCTTAGCCATGAACTTGCTGACAGAAGATGGACAAATGTCTATATCCGATGAAGGTGCTTGAGTAGAAGTACCAACGACCCAAGGGTTTTCGAGTGTAGCGCCACATTCATCATTACGCCTAAATGGTGAAGCTTCCTTGTGTCCATTCATCTTCGGTGGGGTTTTCTGTTTGGCAAACAAAATCGTGTGAACATTTTAGCACTTAAATAAATTAAAGGAGAAAATTATAGACAGAAATATATATACATAGTACCTCAGGTACGGTTTTGTGGTTGGGAACCACTTCATCAGGCTACGTCATGTCAATTGCAGGCTCTCCGCGTGAGTATGTCATCCTTGTACACGAATTCCTTCTTTTCATATGGACCGTTCTCGAACCAATCCAGTTCTTCATCCACATCCACTAGTAGAAAACTGGGCTTTGGTCACAGGGCAATATTCACATTAGTCCCGGTTCAGTCACGAACCGGGACTAATGTGAGCATTGGTCTCGGTTCGTGCGGCCAGGGGACTGCCGGGCCTCGTGGGGGCATTGGTCCCGATTCGTCCGGCCCCTTTGGTCCCGGTTGGTGGGACAAACCGGGACCAATGGGCCTCGCTCCTGGCCCACCACCATTGGTCCCGGTTGGTGGCTTGAACCGGGACCAGAGGCTCACCCTTTAGTCCCGGTTCATACCACAAACCGGGACTAAAGGGTTGGTCCTAGTAGCGGTCAGAGTTGAGTCCCACCTTGCCAACCGAAGGGCGCTCACACCGGTTTATAAGCCCGTCCCTCTCTGCCTTGTTGAGCTCCTCTGAAAGTGAAAATAGATGCCCTTATACAGGGAATTTGACCTAAATTCACAGTAAATTTCATAGAAATTTATTATGAATTTAGGTTGAATTTTCTCTATAGGCGCATCTATGTTCATTTTTTATAGTAAATAAATTAAATAAACCTTAATAAAATAAATAAAAATAAATAAAATAAAATAAAATAAACTATAGTAACTAAAATAAATAAACCTTAATAAATTAAATAAAAATAGCAGCAGTAAAATAAATAAAAATAGTAACAGTAAAATAAATAAAGTAAAATACATAAGTAATTAGAAACAAAATGGAATAAAATAAATAAGTTTTTTGTTGTAAGTAGAAAAAACAAAATAAATAAAGCAAAAGAGAAAACAAAAAACAGGGAAAAAAATTATGCCACCTACTGGGCCACCACGGCCTGAATACGACTTGAAACCTATCCATGGGCCAGGATTCAGGCCCGCAGAAGGCCCAGTAGGCCCCACAGGCAAAGAGAACGGTTAGGCCCGAAAGCCTGCAGTTGAGAGGAGCTCGAGAGGGTGGGCGCAGTAGCGCTTATAAACCACTCTCGAGCTCTCTCAACAAGCGAGGTGGGACTAAACTTTTGACGCGGGGCAGCACAAGGCCTTTGGTCCCGGTTGGTGCCACCAACCGGGACTAAAGGGGGGCATTGGTCCCGGTTCGTGGCACGAACCGGGACTAAAGGCCTTTGGTCCCGGTTGGTGCCACGAACCGGGACCAATGAGTTGCCTATATATACCCCATCGCCACAGCAGAGCACTCCACAGTGCTCTGTTTTTTCTGGCCGGCGAGGGGAGGGCATTTGGGTGCTCTAGCTCACCTCCTATGCACATGAGGTGTTTGATGAAATGTCTGAGCCACACTAGTTAATCTTTCTCCTCCCGAAACTCGACCTCCGAGCTCCATTTTCCCCGAGATTTGTCTAGGTTTAGCGGTCCGTCACGTCCCGTCCCCGTCTTCACCGCCGTCGATCGCCCGCGCCGATCTCGTCGCCAGCACCACCGTGGTGAGCCTCTTGTTCTTATCTTCTTTCTGAAAGGAAAAAAATTCTTACTTTAGATAGATACTTGTCTAATTTTGTTACTTTTATTATTCCTTCTTATTACATAGTGAGATGGTTTTGGTATCCGCCCCCGTCGGCCCTCGTCCTGTCTATGATTCGGATGTGGTATATATTATCTTTTTATAACTATTTGGTTCATTTATTGTTTATGACAAATATGCCGACCAACGTGACATAGATTTTATTTATCTAGGAGGTGGTTGAACCGGAAATTCTAACCGACCCTATTGTCGAGAGGTTAAATTTAGTTGAAGAAGAAAACAATTACTTGAAGGAAAAATAAAAAAAATTGAGGAGGAGAAGATGATATTGGAGTTGCATGTTGCGGATGTCGTCGATGATCACAAGATCAAGATGGATGCAATGCGCTTGAAGATTAGAAAGATTAGAAAATATGCCATTCATACCGAGGCTTGGTATCATTATGCCGTTGGATCAATTGTTACCTTGGTTGCGATTATGATCGCATTTGTTTTCGCATTGAAATGTTTTACATAGTTTCAATGTATGGTTTAATTAGATGCTCTGGAGAGCTATATATATGTTGTTAGATGAGAACTATGTATGTACTTTGGTTTTAATGTGATGATGAACTTCTATTAGTTTGGTCACTTAATTATCTTCATGATGTTCTGTAATGGTTTTTGACACACTTAATTATATATAATGCACGCAGATGAACCGGCAATGGATGTACGGTGACAGACACACCTCCGAGTACATTAAGGGCGTGCATGATTTTCTCGAAGTGGCTGAGGCAAACAAGCAGAATGGTTTTATGTGTTGTCCATGCCCTATATGTGGGAATACGAAATCTTACTCTGGCCGGAAAATCCTTCACACCCACCTGCTTTACAAGGGTTTCATGCCACACTATAATGTTTGGACGAGGCACGGAGAAATAGGTGTTATGATGGAAGACGACGAAGAAGAAGAGGACGATGACAACTATGTGCCCCCTGAATACGGTGATGCTACAACGGGGGAAGCTGCTAAAGATCAAGAGGAACCAGACGATGTGCCCAATGATGCTGCAAGGGGGGAAGCTGCTGAAGATCAAGAGGAACTAGTGCCCGATGATGATGATCTCCGCCGGGTCATTGTCGATGCAAGGACGCAATGCGAAAGTCAAAAGGAGAAGCTGAAGTTCGATCACATGTTAGAGGATCACAAAAAAGGGTTGTACCCCAATTGCGAAGATGGCAACACAAAGCTCGGTACCGTACTGGAATTGCTGCAGTGGAAGGCAGAGAATACTGTGCCTGACAAAGGATTTGAGAAGCTATTGAAAATATTGAAGAAGAAGCTTCCAAAGGATAACGAATTGCCCGACAGTACATACGCAGCAAATAAGGTCGTATGCCCTCTAGGATTGGAGGTTCAGAAGATACATGCATGCCCTAATGACTGCATCCTCTACCGCGGTGCGTACAAGGATCTGAACGCATGCCCGGTATGCGGTGCATTGCGGTATAAGATCAGACGAGATGACCCTGGTGATGTTTACGGCGAGCCCCCCACGAAGAGGGTTCCTGCGAAGGTGATGTGGTATGCTCCTATAATACCACGGTTGAAACATCTGTTCAGAAACGAAGAGCATGCCAAGTTGATGCGATGGCACAGTGAGGACCGTAAGAAAGACGGGAAGTTGAGAGCAACCGCTGATGGGTCGCAGTGGAGAAAAATCGAGAGAAAGTACTGGGCTGAGTTTGCAGCTGACCCAAGGAACGTATGGTTTGGTTTAAGCGCGGATGGCATTAATCCTTTCGGGGAGAAGAGCAGCAATCAGAGCACCTGGCCCGTGACTCTATTTATGTATAACCTTCCTCCTTGGATGTGCATGAAGCGGAAGTTCATTATGATGCCAGTTCTCATCCAAGGCCCTAAGCAACCTGGCAACGACATTGATGTGTACCTAAGGCCATTAGTTGAAGAACTTTTACAGCTGTGGAATGGAAACGGTGTACGTACGTGGGATGAGCACAAACATGAGGAATTTAACCTGCATGCGTTGCTGTTTGTAACCATCAACGATTGGCCCGCTCTCTGTAACCTTTCAGGACAGACAAACAAGGGATACCGCGCATGCATGCACTGTTTAGATGACACTGAAAGTATATACCTGGACAAATGCAGGAAGAATGTGTACCTGGGCCATCGTCGATTTCTTCCGACCAACCATCAATGTCGAAAGAAAGGCAAGCATTTCAAAGGCGAGGCAGATCACCGGAAGAAGCCCGCCATGCGTACCGGTGATCACGTACTTGCTATGGTCAATGATTTACACGTAATCTTTGGAAAGAGTCCCAGCGGACTAGCTATTCCGAATGACGCTGAGGGACACGCACCCATGTGGAAGAAGAAATCTATATTTTGGGACCTACCCTACTAGAAAGAGCTAGAGGTCCGCTCTTCAATCGACGTGATGCACGTGACAAAGAACCTTCGCGTGAACCTGCTAGGCTTCTTGGGCGTGTATGGGAAGACAAAAGATACACCTGAGGCACGGGAGGACCTGCAACGTTTGCATGAAAAAGACGGCATGCCTCCAAAGCAGTATGAAGGTCCTGCCAGCAACGCTCTTACGAAAGAAGAGAAAGAAATCTTTTTTGAATGCCTGCTCAGTATGAAGGTCCCGACTGGCTTCTCGTCGAATATAAAGGGAATAATAAATATGCCAGAGAAAAAGTTCCAGAACCTAAAGTCTCATGACTGCCACGTGATTATGACGCAACTGCTTCCGGTTGCATTGAGGGGGCTTCTACCGGAAAATGTCCGATTAGCCATCGTGAAGCTATGTGCATTCCTCAATGCAATCTCTCAGAAGGTGATCGATCCAGAAATCATACCAAGGCTAAGGAGTGATGTGGTGCAATGTCTTGTCAGTTTCGAGCTGGTGTTCCCACCATCCTTCTTCAATATCGTGACGCACGTCCTAGTTCATCTAGTCGACGAGATTGTCATTCTGGGGCCCGTATTTCTACACAATATGTTCCCCTTTGAGAGGTTCATGGGAGTCCTAAAGAAATATGTCAGTAACCGTGCTAGGCCAGAAGGAAGCATCTCCATGGGCCATCAAACAGAGGATGTCATTGGGTTTTGTGTTGACTTCATTCCTGGCCTTAAGAAGATAGGTCTCCCTAAATCGCGGTATGAGGGGAGACTGACTGGAAAAGGCACGCTTGGAGGGGACTCACTAATATGCAGGGACGGTTATTCTTGGTCTCAAGCACACTACACAGTTCTACAGAACTCTACCTTGGTGACCCCGTATGTCGATGAACACAAGAACAGTCTGCGCTCCAAATACCCGGAGCAGTGTGATGACTGGATTACATGTGAACACATCAGGACTTTCAGCAGTTGGTTGGAAACACGTCTCAGAGGTGACACCACTGTTTGTGATGAGTTGTACTCGTTATCCAGGGGACCATCTTCGACTGTATTGACTTACAAAGGATACGAGATAAATGGGAATACATTTTACACGATCGCCCAAGATCAAAAGAGCACCAACCAAAACAGCGGTGTCCGCTTTGATGCAGCAACCGAGAGGGGAAAGGACACATATTATGGTTACATAATGGACATATGGGAACTTGACTACGGACATGATTTTAAGGTCCCTTTGTTTAAGTGCAAATGGGTCAATCTGTCAGGAGGCGGGGTACAGGTAGACCCATAGTACGGAATGACAACAGTGGATCTGAACAATCTTGGGTACACTGACGAACCGTTCGTCCTAGCCAATGATGTGGCACAGGTTATCTATGTGAAGGACATGTCTACCAGACCAAGAAAAAGAAAAGATAAGGAAGCGAATACATCACACGATGAGCCAAAGCACCACATAGTTCTTTCAGGAAAAAGGGACATTGTGGGAGTGGAGGGCAAGACAGACATGTCTAAAGATTATGAAAAGTTTCATGAAATTCCTCCCTTCAAAGTCAAGGCTGACCCAAGCATCCTGATAAACGATGAAGATTATCCATGGTTACGGTGCAATAAGCAAATGACACAAGAGAAGAAAAAGTGAAGACTTTCTCCCGCAACTATTATGATGATACCATGCCAACTTTGTAACAGACGAGTATGATACCATTGTCCGTTTTGTACACGAAGTGCATCTAGTTTTTGCCGTAACCCTCTCAACTTTCTTGCACATGCTATGTGGATGAAATGATGATACCATGCCAACTTTCAACCTTTTCAGAGTTCATTTGAAATGCTTTTCAATTTTAGGGTCTTATAGCTCAAAATAATTAGTAAATGCATGAAAATAACAAATGAAGTCAGGAAGGGTTGAAAATTGATGAGATGTGGCTTTGAATGGTGCGTTTTGAACACACAAAAAGTCAGGAGTTCAAATAAGTTTTAAAAAATGAAATCCCTTTGTAACAGACGAGTTTCCGTATGAAATCCTCATACTTCAAAAGAGATTGTCCGTTTTGTACACGAAGTGCATCCAGTTTTTGCCGTAACCCTCTCAACTTTCTTGCACATGCTATGTG
>NC_057814.1:600643187-600644285 GCF_018294505.1 Triticum aestivum
TAGCTCAAAATAATCAGTAAATGCATGAAAATAACAAATGAAGTCAGAAAGGGTTGAAAATTGATGAGATGTGGCTTTGAATGGTGCGTTTTGAACACACAAAAAGTCAGGAGTTCAAATAAGTTTTAAAAAATGAAATCCCTTTGTAACAGACGAGTTTCCGTATGAAATCCTCATACTTCGAAAGAGATTGTTCGTTTTGTACACGAAGTCCATCCAGTTTTTGCCGTAACCCTCTCAACTTTCTTGCACATGCTATGTGGATGAAATGATGATACCATGCCAACTTTCAACCATTTCAGAGTTCATTTGAAATGCTTTTCAATTTTAGGGTCTTATAGCTCAAAATAATCAGTAAATGCATGAAAAATGGTGCATGAAAAATAACAAATAAAATAAATAAGTAATTAGAAACAAAATAATATAAACTTTAATAAAATATATAAGTAGAAAGAAAATAAAATAAACTTTAATAACATAAATATAATTTATGAAACTAAAATTATCAAAGTATTTTCTGTTCAAAACATTACAAGCAACCTCTAGTATTATTGAAACTAAAATTATATAAAATTGATGCAACAAAAATTATCGAAGTATTTTCTGTTCAAAATCATAGAAAGCAAAAATAATTTTCATAAAGAACTTTTTTTGTTAGAAACTTTAATTGCAAAAAGAATTATCATAAAGTAAAATAAATTAGTAATTAGAAACAAAATAAAATAAAATTAGAAACAAAACAAAATAAATAAAGCAAAAAAGAAAACAAAAAACAGGGAAAAAATAAAAATTATGCCACCTACTGGGCCACCACGACCTGAATACGACTAGAAACCCATCCATGGGCCAGGATTCAGGCCCGCAGAAGGCCCAGTAGGCCCACAGGCATGTACAGAGAGGTTAGGCCCGTAAGCCTGCTTTAGAGAGGAGCTCGACAGCTCAGGCGCACCGCACCTTATAAACATGTGCGGCTCTCTGTCAGCTAGCGAGGTGGGACTAAACTCCCACCACCACGCCGCTGTGCAAGGCCATTGGTCCCGGTTGGTGGCACGAACCGGGACCAATGCCCCCTTTGGTCCTGGTTCGTGGCACCAACCG
>NC_057814.1:600644693-600650506 GCF_018294505.1 Triticum aestivum
TGAAAAGAGGCCTTTGGTCCCGGTTGGTGGCACCAACCGGGACTAAAGGGGGCATTAGTCCCGGTTGGTGCCACGAACCGAGACTAATGCTTGGACTATATATATCAAACACTTGTGAAAAAATTTAGTTTTCATCACCAGTTGCCTCCCCCTCCCCCGCCGTCAGGCTGCTCCACCTCGCCGTCTACGCCGCCGCCAACGCCGTCGCCTCCCCGAGCCCGCGCCGTCCTTGTCGCCGGCATCCCTGGGCCCGCCGTCGTCGTCATCCCCGTCGCCGCGTGCCTCCTCGAGCCCACCCCTCCATGTCCCTGTCGCCGCCTGCCGTCCCGAGACCGCCGTCCCCGTCACCGCGTGCCGCCCCGAGCCCGCCGTCCTCGTCGTCGGACTCCTGCCATCGCCGCCCCCCTCGAAGTGAGCCCCCCCTTCCCATGGTCCCGATCGAGCGCCGCTCTTGCGCCCGAGTGCCCCTTGCTCTCTGCCGCCCCTGCTCCATGGTCGCCGCCGGCCCCAACGCATTGAAGAGCAGAAGGAGAGGAGAGAAGAAGGAGTGGAGCAGCAGCAAGACGCCGTCCAATTTTCTGAATTTTTTTTACAGATATGAACAGTGCATATAGAGGGTGTTTGATCAAATGCTAGATGGCTTTGGGCATTTTAGAATTTATGATATTTTTAGAATGTGCTAAATATGTCAAAAAATGTTTTTTTGTTCATATACAGAAAGTTTTTATATATGACTATGGATATATGAGCAATGATGATCCATGGATGTATGCATTGATATATATGAGAAACGATGTTCGTAGAATATTTACCAAGTATATATGTATTTTTGTTCATAGCATTTTTTTCCATTTATATATGTATGTGGCTATAGATGGATATATATGAGAAATGATGATCCATGGAAAAGTTTTACATATGCAAAAGTTACATTTTTAGAAAAGTTTTATATATCTAGCTAGGAAAGGAAGAAGAAGAAAAAGAAGGAGAGGAAAAAGGAAAATAAGAAGAGGAAGAAAGGAGAAGAAGAGGAGAGGAAGAAGAGGAGAAATAAATAAGAAGAGGAAAAAAAGAAGAAAAAGAAGAGGAGAAGAAGAAAGGAATAGAAGAGAAGAAGAAAAAATAGAAAATTTCTATTTTTTCTTCTTCTCTCCTCTATTCCTTTCTTCTTCTCCTCTTTTTTTTCTTCTTCTTTTTCTTTGATCTTCTCCTCTATTCCTTTCTTCTTCTCCTCTTTTTATTTCTTCTTCGTTTTCTTATGTTTTATCGGGTCTGTCGTCGTCGATATACCCCTCTCCCGATAACTTCAACACGAGGGGGGGTCGATATACCCCCTCCCCGATAATATTATTTTCCCATGTACGTATGTCGTCGTTGTCGATATAACCCCCTCCCGATAACTTCGACACGTGGGGGGGTCGATATACCCCCTCCCCGATAACATTATTTTCCCATGTATGTATGTCGTCGTTGTCGATATATATAACTCCCTCCCAGATAACTTCGACATGATGGACGGTCGATATTTATACCCCCTCTCGACCGTGATAACTTATACCACGGGAGCACCCCCTGGCCCTCTCGCTCGACCAAAACTCTCGAGGACACCCAAACCCTAGAAAAAAAGATGTCGGTCTCCTACCCCCTTCCGCCGCGCCCCTACCCTTGAAGCGTTGCCGAGGCCACCCCAAACCTGGAATAAGCTAGGTCTACGTTTGCACTAATATATCCACCTGCTGTCATGTTTGTGTAATAATTGCCATGTTGTAATATTTGCAGAAACAATGGAGCACGGACGAGGCGAGCAAGCAGAAGAGGTGTTGGGGGACATAATCTTAGCCGGAGGTGATATCTTGTCATACCTTAACGACAATGATGGTCTGGAAGAACAGGGTGAAGAAGCAGGCTACGGTGATCGAAGAGTGGAGGAGGAAAGACATGATTATGATGGCTCCGGTGACCCAATGCTGGTGCAAGAAGGAGCCCGTGGTGACGGCTCCGGTGACCGAACAGAGTCCGGCCAGGTAAATATATTAGTTAAGCCTGTGCTGACTAGCTAATTGATGCATTCATTGTTTTGGTATGTACACATATTAATTAACACTCGTCTTTCTTCCTTTTTCTAGCCCTCCGGATCGAGCACAACTTCGGTAAAGAGACGAGGCCCGAAGAGAAAGTTGCGCTCGGATGAAAGGTTTGAGATCACAGCAATCGCGCGCGACGGCCAACCGATTGAACCCATCCGGACAAAGGATGCATTTGCTGCTCAGTGCGGGGTTCTAGTTAGGGACAAGATTCCGATCAGCATCCAGCAATGGTATAAGCCTAAGAAGGAAGACCCTGAGGTGTCTTATGTCAATGATATGCAGAAATATGATCTTTGGACTGAGCTGAAGGCAAATTTCACCCTACCGCCAGAGGAGGATCCAGAGAAGCCAGTTAAAGAGCAATTAATCAAGCCTCATGCTCTTAAGAAGATGCCAGACCTATTCAGGAGGTGGAAGAATGAGCTAAAAACGTTTGTCGACAAAGAAGAGACACCAGAATTCATCGGTCGGTATGAGAAGATCAGAGATCACTGGCCCGCATTTGTGGCCCACAAGACATCGGAAAAGAGTAAGAAGATGTCAGCGACAAACAAGAAGAATGCTGCGAAGAAGAAGCTTCACCATCGCACGGGGTCAGGTGGCTACCTCAAAGCCCGGCCTAAGTGGGCCAAGGCTGAGAATGATCTGCTTGAAAAAGGGATCGAACCACAGACAATGAACTGGACAGAGAGAACGACGAGCTCAAAATGGCCCTCGGGAATCCTGAGCACCCTGGACGGACACGAGGCACGCCAGGCTCCGTTTCGTGGAAGGCTGGTTTTCCGGACGCAGGCGGTTAGAAAAGCCAGGAGAGGAGGAAAAAAATGGAGCAGACCCAAATTCAGAAGCTGCACGAAAGGGTTCAAGCGCAAGAGGAACGAGGCGGCAATCGACATGCCGAAACTACCCCGCCATCTCAGCGGAGAAGCAGCGTGGCTTCCACTGAGCTGCTTCAGCCGGAGCATGTGTTGACGGCTCCTGCTAGCTACCCCGTGCATGCTATCATGGAGTCTCAACATTGCCACCTTATGGCGGAATGGCAGAACTTCAAAGTCAAGGCGGCTGTTGGCTCTGTTTTACCTCCTGAACCCGGCGCAACCTACCACTGCCGGCCGATTCCAGAAGGATATGCTAGGGTGATGGTGGATGAAATAACGGAGGGATTTGAGGACCTCCAGCTTGACCACCCTACCGGTGAAGGGGAGACTCGGCTGGGTTTAGCTCTGAAGACTCCGTGCCTATGGCGGAAGGAGCTCATTAACCTTCCGAACTGGACGCCTCCGGCGAGTAAGGGCACTCCACCGCCGCCTCCTCCTCCGGCGAGTGATCAGGGCACTCAGCCTCCTTCTCCGGCGCGTGGCGGCACTCCGCCTCCTCCTCCGCCTCCTCCTCCGGCGAGTGATCAGGGCACTCAGCCTCCTTCTCCGGCGCGTGGCGGCACTCTGCCTCCTTCTCCGCCTGCGGCGGCGTGCCAGAGCAGCCAGCCTCCTCCTTCTCCGCCTCGTCAGCAAGGGCGGAAGAGACCCGCCGCCACTCCGGCTGCTCCGGCGTGTCGTAGTCCTTCTCCTCCGCCTCGTAAGCAAGGAAAGAGGACAGCCGCAGCCGCTCCATATGCTCTGCCGGTGTCTAGCAGTACAGTTGCCAGAGGCGGGAGGCAATACAGATTCGGTCCTACTCTGAAGACTTTAGAGAAGTTACCATACGAGAGGACCGAGGAGGAGAACGCGAAGATCGTGCGAGCCGAAGTGAAGAACTTCTTCGAAGGGGTGAAAGCAAAGAAACATCCACCTCCGGAGGAGAAGGTAGATCCGGTGAAAGCGAAGCGCACTCTGGATGCCCTGACAAAACCACCAAAGTCTCCGCCGAAAGGCAACTATGAGCGCATTATTGCAAAGACATTTGTCGAAGCGGAGCGGTCGGGAAGTACTGTCAGTGATCAAAGGTTAAACGAACGACGAGCTGGGAAAAAAATTGCCCAGCTCGGTGAACAAGCGAACCAATCGTGCCCCCCGCTCAAGGTGTCTAAAGACATCATCGCTAATGATCCGAGGATGGTGGCCGGTTATAGCAATCTTGGAGATTACCTGCCCGACGATGTACATTATGAAATCATGGAGGTGGACGAACACAAATACCATTACGGGAAGCCTCTCGTCAAAGATGAAAGATCTCTAACAACGATGATGCGAAGATTACATGATTGGTACATGAAAACCTGCAGAGAGTCTGATGGGATGAATACTTTGACACTGAGAGTTAAACCGGAGCATGACCTCGTTGGAATTGAACTGCTGAATGTTCCATTTGAGGAGTTCTTCTAGTTTTTCAATCAAAACGCCCTCGATAAATCAACGATCACTTGCTACTGTCTGTAAGTAGTACTACTTCTGTCATTAAGTCTCTCTATATAGGTCAGCTCTTTCATTGCATGTATTTATAATTATCCTCACTATATTATGTAGATTGAAGATCGCCGAATTGAAGAAAAGACAAATCGGTGATATTGGGTTCATTAACACAAATCTCATAGATGCATATACGGTTGAAAAACATGCCAAACAAGCCGAGGCTAACTTGCTACGATCGTTGGTATTAAATCAAAACAAAGATATAATACTCTTTCCTTACAACTTCAAGTGAGTGTTACTGTCTTGTGCATATTCGGTTTCCCTTATTAGTCCAGGTTATGGTAATGTAATTGATGACTTATGCATGCATGCGCAGCTTCCACTATATTCTCCTAGAGATTAAGCTTGAGCAGGGAGTAGTAACCATCTTAGACTCGAGACGAAAAGATCCCCAGGACTATGCGGACATGACTCAAATGCTCGAGAAGTAAGTTAAATTGATCATTATCCACCATATCAGCAACTTTGTTCATTTCCTGATATCAAGTAATTGTTTTCTTTGTCTGGCAGGGTTTGGAGAAAATTCACCACAAAAGCTCCGGGACTGCCGAAGAAGCTGCAATTTAGACACCCGAAAGTAAGTACTATAGTAGCATGTTCCGCACATCTCCTAGTGATTCAAGCGCTAGTTTCATAAATACCATTTAGCATGCTTGCTTATCAGTTAGATTGACCTCTATTTCTTGTAAAGTGGTTGTGGCAGGAACAAGGGAATGATTTCTGTGGATACTACGTTTGCGAGTCTATCCGCCACACGACCTGTGAGCGGGGCTACTCTGACGAACAATATGAAGTGTGTAAGCAATAATATTCACAATTTTATTTTATTACCATCATTTGTGTCGAGTTTCATTTATTCATATATATATGTATTGACCCCCTTCTTCAAATTAGATGTTTCGGAAGCGGGATGAACTCCTAGCACCAGATCGTATGCGAGCAATTCAAGAGGAATTGGCGGCATTCTTCCTTGACCACGTGATCGCTGAAAACGGAGAATACTATGTGGACCCTGTGTTCTTACAATTTAATTAGGAGATTATATTGTAAGAGATAATTATTGTATATATGTAGCCGGTAGTGTCAGATAGATATACGAGAACTTGTTGTTCGACCAATCTCTCGGAGAAGGAGAGGTGGTCGATATCACTTCTCTCTGTATGCATATGTTCCTGACGATCTTCTGTTTCCTTCATTTTCTTACTAGCTAGCGTGCCTAGTCCTCTCCATACGTATATAGTACGTAGCGTCGACCAAGCACGGAGATAAGAGAGGACACTTCTCTCTATTAATTAGCTAGCTAACACAATATACGAAA
>NC_057814.1:600650960-600654468 GCF_018294505.1 Triticum aestivum
AAACAAAAACCCCAGCCCCTGAAATGCTAACGCGTGGATGCCTATTGGTCCCGGTTGGTGACACCAACCGGGACAAAAGGCCCTGCCTATTGGTCCCGGTTGGTGGCACCAACCGGGACCAAAGGCCCCCCTGCCTGGGCTGGCAGCAGCGACCACATGGAGGACCTTCTGTCCCGGTTCGTATAAGAACTAGGACTAAAGGGTTAGGGCTTTAGTAACGACCCTTTAGTCCCGGTTTGAAAACCAGGACAAAAGGCCCTTACCAACCGGGGTAAAAGCCCCTTTTCCTACTAGTGATCATTGTCCGCGGATGGCACGGCAGCAGCCGGCTTGTACATGACACCTGATTTGTTCAACTTCTCCAACAACCTCTGCAATAGAAATATAAATTTAGTAATGCTAGCATGGTTTAAAACAGCAAACATACTGTAAACTATAAAGTTTGGGTGTGACACCTCAGCAACTTGATCAGGGATTTGCCTCATCTGGGTGTGTATGAAGTCCATGTACCGCTTCATTAGAAGCTCCATCAAATCTTCCGACATTGGGGCTGTCGTCGACTTCTTTGCGTTTCCATTTGCAGGCTTGGTTTTTGGCTTCATGGTAGGCGCATTATTTGGGATGTTGGGCTCCTGCGCCCTATACTCCCGGGTGATATTATTTTCAATCTGCATGCGATATTGAAGTACATGTGATGAATAAAAAATAAATATTATTAAGTTACAAAACATTTAAGAAAGACGGAACACAATGACTTACCCTGAAGTTACCATGGCCGCGCCCATTGTCATAGTCGAACCGATCTCTCCTAGTGGCTGCACCTTCGGTCCAGTTCCTCATAAGAGGTTGTATGGAGAAGTTGGGATTATAGGCGCATTCGCCTTCGACAGGTTGCACCTTCTCCCAGTACAAGTACTACAAAAAAATATAAGGATTTAGAGTTAGTACAATACATCACATAAAATTGCAATGATATGATAATTGACATTATGCAACAGGTCTCATATGTGTACCTGCAAGAGAGCCAAATTGCCTTTCGGCCATTGGCGGAGGTGTTTGCCTTTCTTGACTATGCGTAGGCAATCAAGGAGAACACGCAGGGTGAAGGCATTCCAGTTAATCTTTGAAATACGTTTCACATCGTCGACCAAAGCGTAGTACTGCTTTGGCACAATCTTGCTCGACATGGGAGCAATAATTGTTCCTAAGAGGACAAGGACTACTTCCCGAAGGAAATCGTCGTCGGTGGCTTTACTTTTAATTATGTCCTCAATGAGATTATCTATCACTATGTTTTATGATGTCTTACTGAGAAAGTGTGGCTGCACCTGCTCCTTGATGTCCTCGCCTTCTTCAGTCAGAATGTCCGAAGCGGACAGTCCTTGGTTCTCGAGGTTAAAGATGCACTCGACTTCGACCGCACCGAGAGTCACCTCCCCAACCTGCTCTTGTATAATGAATCTGGCCGTGCTGGCCTGAAAATTCTCAATCATATACCTAATCAGTAGGGTACGCATCTTAATAGATGGTATCTGCAGCATGCTGCACAATGTTGTATCAGCCAGTCTAGCGCATTGACCGCTCGATAGAGCGGCAACAAGCTTGCACCATTTTTCAACGGCGCATACTATTTCTCCATTCAGCTCGTCCATCCTGTTGAAAGAAAATATATAACTTCGTGACATTAGCGAACGCTAATGCAAAAATAACAATAGACATGCAAAAATATAAAACTTTCTGGCAGTAGCTAACACTAATGCAAAAATAACACTAATGCAAATAAAAAACTAGCACCATGTATACTGCAACATGCAGCCAAGTGTGTGCTGACATGAGGAAATAAAAAAATAACTACAATTGGTAATTGAATTTAATTGCATCTGATCAAGTTCTCTGAGTATAAGATAAATTATATAATCAATAAATTTAATATGGTAAATTGTTACTAATTCGTCAGGTTGTCTTATTAACAGGGTGCCAAATTGATCAGCTGTAAATAACTACAGTCTATAGCAATGGTATCTATTTGAGGTTCATCAACATCTAATGCTTATAACTCTTTAATATTCTATGTGCACAATAATATAATTGGATCGTGTAACAAAAATATAATTGGATCATGTGACAAAAAATCTATTGCATCATGCTTCTCGGGAAATAACATCTTATTCTACCATGCTATGAAAGAACCAAAGATTTAGTTCATCTACGCCATCTGGTCAGAACGCATCTAGTCGAGTTCAAACTAGTTGAAAATATGTGGTAAACCTAAGTCCATCAAAGCAACGAGACGGATGAACTAGCTTGCTATGAAGGCGCGAGGTAAGGAGGACAACTTACTTGATCGGTCGGCGAAGATGAAAGAAGTCGGCGATGCGTTGTCGACGTAGTTCGTCGAGGTCGGCCTGCACGTGCGGACGACCTTGATCTTCTCGGGGTTTTTGTGGCGTGTGGGATGCGGCGGACGGAGCCGTCGATGACTCGCCGACAGGAGGCGATCTAGTCGACGACATGTGCGACGAGGAGGAGATTATATATGAGGTCGACTCCTAGGTCGTCGTAACTTCCCTGTGGCCAATCTCGCGATCTATATTTTCCTCCGTTGAAGCGAGGCTGAACGTGCTCCTCAATCGTAGTGACTGGGAACATATGGATTAGCACGATCCCGGAATTGTGTAACAGAACGGCAACTACTCCCGTGATCGACGTGCGTGTGATTGATGTGCATGGAAAGTGTAGCGTTGTGGGCCCCCACAATATGGATCCCACAGTTATTTGCGGTCTGGGCCGGCCCACCTACCTACATTGTTTCTTCCCTCAAAATAAATATCATTGGTTCTTCCCTCAAAAAAAAAATCTTTGTGACACCTATTAGTTATTGTATACTTGTATATGTTCAACAATATTTATAGTATCTCTATCATTTGTACAATATTATATATTCAAATGTATTGTTCCTCTTTCACTTTTAATTTGGTTTTCCTGTTATTTTATGTTTTCTCCTTCTTATTCCTAATTGTTTTTTCATGTTTCATAATTCCATATCACTTCTTCTCATAGTTTTCAATTTCATTTCAAATATGTATGATTAAATGTTGTCCTATTTATGACTTCCTAATTGGTGGGATCGGCAAGGAAAACCACTTTCAGACCTGCCCTCCGGCAGACCCGAATGATCCTGCTTGTACATGGTGCATGTGGAGGCATGCATGAGATGACCCCAACTTTTGGGACCATGTGGGCATGGCCAATGTGGTCCCCTAGGCAAGGTGTGCACTAATTCGGACACAAAACGCACGTTGCGTCACGTGGGGGCCGTGTTGTAGGGTTTTGTCGCCGGAAAAACCCTAGAAAATGCATCGATTGTCGGAAATGAATGATACTTGTCATGCATGCATGCCATGGTCATCCTAGGGTGTGCATAAAGTTTGGGATCATTTGGTGGGACCGGGAAGGATAACATCTTTCAGTCTTGCTCTTCGGCAGATCCGAATGGTCCTGCTTGTAC
>NC_057814.1:600654918-600669534 GCF_018294505.1 Triticum aestivum
CATGCATGCATGCCATGGTCATCCTAGGGTGTGCATAAAGTTTGGGATCATTTGGTGGGACCGGGAAGGATAACATCTTTCAGTCTTGCTCTTTGGCAGATCCGAATGGTCTTGCTTGTACATGATGCATCTGGAGGCATGCATGAGATGACCCCAACTTTTGGGACCATGTGGGCATGGCCAATGTGGTCCCCCAGGCAAGGTGTGCACTAATTCGGACACAAAACGCACGTGCGTCACGTGGGGGCAGTGTTGTAGGGTTTTGTCGCCGAAAAAACCCTAGAAAATGCATCGAGTATCGGAAATGAACGATACTCGCCATGCATGCTTGCCATGGTCATCGTAGGGTGTGCATACAGTTTGGTCTCAATTGGTGAGACCGAGAAGATAAACTTGCTTCTAGTACATGGTGCATGTGGAGGCATGCATGCGATTGTCCCAACTAGATTTGATTTCATAATATTTCAAGTATCAAACACAAAAGAAAATTTATAATTACGAAGGACAACATATTATCTTACATTTAAAAAATAATTCAAATGTCAAAAAGATAAGATCTATTAGAATGAAGAAGTGAAATAAAAGATAACATATTATCTTACATTTTGGAAATATTTCAAATATAAAGAAGAGAACAAATATTAGAATGAAGAAGTGAAATAAAACAGAACATTTTATTTTACAAACTAAAAATATTTCAAATATAATAAAGATAAGAAATATTAGAATGAAGAATTGAAATAAAACACACCATTTTAGTTTATATTTCGTAAATATTATCAATATAAAAAGAGAACGGACAAATGAAATAAAACACAACAGAATTTGGCATAATTTTTAAATTTTAGTAAACACTGTTAGAAATAATATAGAAAAAAAGAGATTTGATTTTAAATATTAGAAATATAAACAAGAAAAGAAATTTTGGAGTTAAGAAGTGAAAAACAAAGAGAATATAAAACAGATCAGCGCGCGGGTAAGGCTGCCCTGGGCCAGCCCGCCCGAATTGGGCCCAAGGCAGAGCCGCGCAGGGCACAACGCAGCGCACAACCGTTGGGTGGTGGGAGTTTAGTCCCACCTCGCCAAGCGAGAGAGCGCTGCACCTGTTTATATACCCGGCTGTGACTCCCATCCCAAGCTCCTATCATATGCAGGCAGTACATTGCCTAATTTTCGTCCCCTCTGCCCCGTCGGGCCTACTAGCAGCAGAGAGATTCTGCACCACGGGCCTGCATCCTGGCCCATTAACGGCAGGGTTCCTAGTCGTATGCAGGCCGGGGTGTATGAATTCTTCTGCTCTGGTAGGTGGGCACTTTTTTTGGCATATTGCCATGTGTTTTGATCTTCAAATGACACACTAAACTATACACATGCTCACTTGCATTCAATACACATTTTTTTTGCATATATGACAAGTTAATGTTTTGACCTTCAAATCATCTGATAAATTTTACACATGCTGACTTACATGTAATACACACGGCTATTAATAGGATTTCAACTAAAATGAGACTGTGGTGTATGAATTCTCCTCCCACATGCATGGCATGGTCATGATAGGGTGTGCAAAAAGTTTGGGATCATTTGATGGGACCGGCAAGGAAAACCTCTTTCAAACTTGCCCTCCGGCAGACCCGAATGGTCCGGCTTGTACATGGTTAATGTGGAGGCATGCATGAGATGACCCCAACTTTTTGGGAGCACGTGGGCATGGCCAATGTGGCCCCCCAGGCAAGGTGTGCACGAATTCGGACACAATACGCACGTTGTGTCACGTCGGGGCACTGTTCTATGCTCATCATAGGGTGTGCATAAAAGTTTGGTATCAATTGGTGAGACCGAGAAGAAAAACCCGCTTCTAGTACATGGTGCAAGTGGAGGCATACATGCGATTGTCGCAACTATATTTGATTTAATAATATTTCAAGTATGAAACAGAAAAGAAAATTTATAATTAGGAAAGACAGCCATGAAAAGTGAAATAAAAGACAACATTATATCATACATTATTTAAATTTATAACTGTCCGAACAAATAAAAGAGGAGAATATAGAAAACAGAAGAAAACTTTGAATGAATAAGTGCAATAAAAGACAACATATTATCTTACATTTAAAAAATAATTCAAATATAAAAAAGATAAGATCTATTAGAATGAAGAAGTGAAATAAAAGATAACATATTATCTTACATTTTGAAAATATTTCAAATATAAAGAAGAGAACAAATATTAGAATGAAGAAGTGAAATTAAACAGAACATTTTATCTTACAAACTAAAAATATTTCAAAAATAATAAAGATAAGAAGTATTAGAATGAAGAATTGAAATAAAACACACCATTTGAGTTTATATTTCGTAAATATTATCAATATAAAAAAGAGAACGAACAAATGAAATAAAACACAACAGAATTTGGCATAATTTTTAAATTTTAGTAAACACGGTTAGAAATAATATAGAAAAAAAGAGATTTGATTTTAAATATTAGAAATATAAACAAGAAAAGAAATTTTGGAGTTAAGAAGTGAAAAACAAAGAGAATATAAAACAGATCAGAGCGCGGGTAAGGCTGCCCTGGGCCAGCCCGCCCGAATTGTGCCCAAGGCAGAGCCGCGCAGGGCACAGCGCAGCGCACAGCCGTTGGGTGGTGGGAGTTTAGTCCCACCTCGCCAAGCGAGAGAGCGCCGCACCGGTTTATATACCTGGCTGCGACTCCCCTCCCAAGCTCCTATCATATGCAGGCAGTACATTGCCTAACTCTCGTCCCCTCTGCCCCGTGGGGCCTACTAGCAGCAGAGATATTCTGCACCACGGGCCTGCATCCTGGCCCATTAACGGCAGGGTTCCTAGTCGTATGCAGGCCGGGGTGTATGAATTCTTCTGCTCTAGTAGGTGGGCACTTTTTTTGGCATATTGCCATGTGTTTTGATCTTCAAATGACACACTAAACTATACACATGCTCACTTGCATTCAATACACATTTTTTTTGCATATATGACAAGTTAATGTTTTGACCTTCAAATCATCTGATAAATTTTACACACGCTGACTTACATGTAATACACATGGATATTAATGGGATTTCAACAAAAATGAGGCCGTGCTGTATGAATGGGGACCGGCAAGGAAAACCTCTTTCAGACATGCCCTCCGGCAGACCCGAATGGTCCGGCTTGTACATGGTGCATGTGGGGGCATGCATGAGATGACCCCAACTTTTGGGAGCATGTGGGCATGGCCAATGTGGCTGAGGGAGTCCTGGATTAGGGGGTCCTCGGACTGCCGGACTATATACTTTGGTCAGACTGTTGGACTATGAAGATGCAAGATTGAAGACTTCGTCCCGTGTCCGGATGGGACTCTCCTTTGCGTGGAAGGCAAGCTTGGCAATTCGGATATGTAGATCTCCTCCCTTGTAACCGACTCTGTGTAACCCTAGCCCCCTCCGGTGTCTATATAAACCGGAGGGTTTAGTCCGTAGGACAACAACAATCATAATCATAGGCTAGCTTCTAGGTTTAGCCTCTATAATCTCGTGGTAGATCAACTCTTGTAATATTCATATCATCAAGATCAATCAAGTAGGAAGTAGGGTATTACCTCCATCGAGAGGGCCCGAACCTGGGTAAACATTGTGTCCCCCACCTCCTGTTACCATCCGCCTTAGACACACAGTTCGGGACCCCCTACCCGAGATCCGCCGGTTTTGACACCGACATTGGTGCTTTCATTGAGAGTTCCACTGTGCCATCACGATAAAGGCTTGATGGCTCCTTCGATCATCGGCAACGATGCGATCCTGGGCGAGGTTTTCCTCCCCGGACAGCTCTTCGTATTCAGCGGCTTCATACTACGGGCCAACTCGCTTGGCCATCTGGAGCAGATCGAGAGCTACGCCCCTGGCCATCAGGTCAGGTTCGGAAGCTTGAACTATACTGCCGACATCCGTGGAGACTTGATCTTCGAGGGATTCGAACCCATGTCAGGTGCGCCGCACAGTCACGATGAGCATGACTTAGCTCTGTCGTCGGACGGTGTTCGGGAGATCACACCTGTAGCTACTCTGGCCCTTAATCCGGAGCAGATCACGCCGTCCGAGGACGGGTGGATGGACCCCGCCACGGAGGCCGCACACTCAGCGGCGATAGAGCCGAATACTGACTTCACCTCCTATGAGACCTGTGTTGCCGGACACTTGGATTCGCCCCCGGCCACGGGCTCCGAACCGCCTGCGTCCGTGCCTATCGAATCTGAGTGGGCACCGATCATGGAGTTTTCCTCCGCGGATATCTTTCAGCACTCGCCCCTGGGCTACGTGCTAAATTCATTAAGGTCTCTCTCCTTATTAGGAGACCCTTGGCCGAACTATGTCCGGCTTGAGTGGGAAGCGGACGACGAAGAAATTCGTTCCCCACCCACCACCCACTTGATAGCCACTGTCGATGACTTAGCCGACATGCTCGATTTCGGCTCCGAAGACATCGATGGTATGGACGATGATGCAGGAGACGAACAGGAACCACCGCCCACAGGGCGGTGGACTGCCACCTCATCATATGGTATATACATGGTGGACACCCCCAAGGAAAGAGATGGCAACAAGGCAACGGAGGATAATCCCCCTGAGAAGCAATCTAAGCACCGGCGTCATCGGCGCCGCTCTAAGCCCCGCCATAGCAAAAGCAGCGATACCGGCACAAGAGATAATAACGCTACAGATAGTGCCGAAGACGAAGACAATCCCCTCCAGCCAGGCTTCGAGCAGGAGGATGGGCAAGCTAGCCCTAAGGAACAGGCAGCAGACGGAGAATCAGAGGATGACAATTACATGCCCCTCTCCGAAGACGAGGTGAGCCTCGGCGACGAAGAACTTTTCGTGCCCGAGGATCCCGTCGAACAGGAGCGCTTCAAGCGCCGGCTTATAGCCACAGCAAAAAGCCTGAAGAAAAAGCAACAACAGCTTCGAGCTGACCAAGATCTGCTAGCGGATAGATGGACTGAGGTCCTGGCGGCTGAGGAATACGAACTCGAGCGCCTAACCAAGAGTTACCCAAAGCGCAGGTTGCTACCCCAACTCGAGGAGGAAGCATTAAAACCCACACTACCAGCGTATGATGCGGCTGATCGGCCACCTTGTGGCCGAGAAAGAATGGCATATCAGCCCGAAGTCCAGCCCGCACCCCGTCGCCAGACGAACAAAAACACCAAGGCCCGGAGCAACACGCAGGACCTGTGAGACGTATTGGAAAACAAAGCAGGACATACAAGATCGATATATGGATCACGGGGGCGCGCCCAACGCATGACGATGATCGTCACGCTGGATATACTAAAAGCAAATCCGGTCGGGCTGAATGCCGCAGACAAGACTCGTATGAACTGCGTCGTGACATAGCCCGGCACAGAGGCGCCGCACACCCCCTATGCTTCATAGATGAAGTGATGGATCACGAATTCCCAGAGGGATTTAAACCCGTGAACATTGAATCATATGACGGTACAACAGACCCCGCGGTATGGATTGAAGATTCCTCCTCCACATCCACATGGCCCGCGGTGATGATCTACATGCCATGAAGTACCTCCCACTAAACCTCAAAGGACCGGCCTCGGCATTGGCTGAATTGCTTGCCAGCAAACTCCATTGGCAGTTGGGAGAATTTGGAAGACACATTCCTTGACAACTTCCAAGGCACATATGTGCGACCACCGGATGCTGATGACTTGAGTCACATAACCCAATAGCCAGGGGAATCGGCCAGGAAATTCTGGACCCGGTTCCTAACTAAAAAGAACCAAATTGTCGACTGTCCGGATGCCGAGGCCTTAGCGGCATTTAAGCATAACCTCCGTGACGAGTGGCTCGCCCGACACCTCGGCCAAGAGAAGCCGAAGTCTATGGCAGCCCTCACGACACTCATGACCCACTTTTGCGCGGGCGAGGACAGCTGGCTGGCTCGCAGCAACAACACATCAAGAAATCCTGGCAATTCAGATGCCAAAGCTAGCAACGGCAGACCACGTCGCAACAGACACCGTGGCTATAAATACCCCCCTCCCCTTTCTCACTTCCTTTACTCCGCTCGACCTCTCTCCAGCTCGAGCTTCTCAAACCCTAGCGCCGCCGCTACTTCATCATCGCCGGTGAGGAAGAGCTTCACTGCCTCGACCTCGTCGCCATCGTACTCACGCCGGCCGCGGAAATCTTCACTCCGCCACCTCCATAGCCATCTTCCTCCGCCGAGTTAGGGCGTGGAAGATCTGCACAGATGAACTTCTCATCTCTACCTCACAGTTCGTCGTGTTCTTCGTCCAGGGTAATTAAAAGTTACTTTTACTGCCCTCTTTGATTCAAATGATTTCTACAAAATCTTTAAAGGTGTTCATTCTTAAAATTCTTCACGCACTAAACACCTCACATGTCATCTGTTCTTGATTCGTTTCTCTAAGCAATAATTTTTCTTCAAGATTCCTCAATTGTGTGGATCTTCGATCTATACAACTCTGGAACCTAAGACAAAGAACGCTTAGTGAAATTCTCCAAGACTCGTCTGGTCAAATTCCTCAAACTTGTTCTTTTTACAAAACCTTCTGAGAACGCATATGACCTCTCCAAATTCCTCGCAACTATACTCTGTTCACAGGTACTCATGTCCGCTGCTGAATCACTAGGTTCTCATCAACTTAACTCATTTGCAGCGTTCCTCGAAGAAAAGTTGCATACTTCTTCAGAGAACTCAATTGTTCAAATTCCTCATCTGAAGAAAATGGCTGATGGAAAGAAGCCACAGAAGGGAGGAAAGAGGCCTGAGGTTAATACTGCTTTTGAAATCCCTGATGACATATACAAGGATTGATGCACTCCTGATGAGGACAAGTTTGGAAAAGAGGACAAAAATCAGCGCGAGGTGTGCATCCAGAGGATAGAAAGGAGATGGGCAAGAGAGTGGAGGGAGTACAGATATGTTACTCCCAAATACATGAAGAAATTCGCACTAAATCCTCCATGCCCAAGACCTCCGTTGGCACCTGGCCAAGAAGCTGATCCCACCAGCCTCAAGCGCGGTGAGGATTATCCTGATGAATGGGCCAAGCGCCAGGCCAAGCTGGCTAGACAAGCCAGAGAAGCAGTGAGGAAATTCAATGAAGACTCTGCTGCTGCTGCTGCCGCTGAGGCCTCTGTCAAGCCGAAGAAATCCATGGCAAAGAAGCATGCGCGTAAGCCAAGTGCTTCACCTTCAATGCCCTCAAGGCCAAGTTCCTCAGCTATGCCCTCACGGCCAGAATCCTCAAAGCCCTCACGGCCAATTCCTCACGCTGCTCCTGCTCCTCCAAAATCCTCAGCTCCTCCAAAGTCCTCAGCTGCTCCGACCAAATCCTCAGCACCTGTGCATCTTGCCACGTGCCAAAGGACTACAGGCATCTCTATTGCCTCAGGAGCTTCAACTAGTTCCTCAGCTGCACCAAATTCTTCAACGGGACCTTCTCTGCTGAAGACAAAGACCACTGCTGGATGAGGTTCTCGCCCAAGTCCTCACAAGAAGCAGGTCGCCTTCCAAGTGCCGTCTGAAGAAGACGAAGTTGATGATGAAGAACTTGCTGAAATCATCAGAGATAGGCAAGTCAGGGCCGCTAGAGCCAAGGGCACAAATGTGCCACTGCTTTTGGATCCAAAGTTGATCCTCGACTACATTGATCTCTGGCACAAGGACCCAAACACTCCTATGCCTGATTTCAAGCTGACTCCTGGCCAAAATCATATGCTGACTGCCTTCATCCAAGAAGAGAAATGGAAATTTGAGAAGGCCAGGCAGATCAAGAAAGCGCAGTACAGGAAAGAGAAATTCCTGAAGAACAACGTTGTCTCTATGACAACTGATGATCTTGTGAAGATCTAGTCTGAAATCAAACTCCTCAGCGATGATTTCAATGCTTACTATGCTGATTGGCAAGGAGCCAAGGTCAGGTTTGTAAAACTGACTGAAAAGTTCACCTCCAATGTTGCAGCCCCATCGCAACAAGAAATTCCTCAGGCTGAAGCATCTGCTCAGCCGACTGAAGAACATGCCAGCACCGCTGATGACACTCAGGCTGCTGAAGAAAATGTGAGTTCCAGGGCTGATGACTGTGTCCCAGCCGCTGATGAGATTGCCAGGGCATCCACTAGTGGTGCGCCTGAAGAAAATGAACAGGTCAGGGCAACTACATCAGTTGTGCCAGAAGAAAATCAACCACATTCATCTGCTCCTCATGCGCCTACTCCAACTCCAGTCTTTCCATCTGGATCAGATGTGAAGAAGACCAAGGCTGCAGAGCGTGCAGCAGTGAAGAAAAGGAAAGCATCAGCTTCTTCAGATTCTTCAGCTCTGAAGAAAATGAAGTCTATGACCAGCTCTTTTGCAAACCCCATTGATGATGTTCCTATCTCAACCTTGCCATCAAAGGACCTTGTTCCTTTTGATGAAGAATATGTGATCCCTAGCGGATCTGATGAAGAAAATCCTTCTGCTGCTTCATCAGAGCAGATGGATGAAGAAATTGAAGTGGATGAAATCCCTTCAACTCCAGTTGTTTCCTCGCCTATGCCTCAGTTTACTGCTGAAGAGGGTGGCATTGAAGAAATGGAAGATGAAGACGTGGACATTGGCTGTACCACACCAGTGATGAATGGTGACTTTTGGGAAAATCAGCACCCCAACTCTCCACTCTTCACACCATTGCAACAAATTCCTCAGTCCCCAGCAACTACAGTACAAATGGGATCTGATGAACCACATGCCACACCGTCTGTCCATGAAGAAATTCCAGCCACTAGTGCTGAAGATAGTGAAAATGAAGAATTGAAGACCCAGGCTGTCACTGGAGTAGAAGCTGAAATTCCTCAGCATGAAGAACCTGAGATTGCGATTCCTGAGGTGATAATGCAATTGACTGACACTCCTCAGCCCATGCCAAAGGATCCATTCTCAAAGAAGCAGTCCAATCAAAGGCCACGACTCATCTGATGAGGAAATTGTTGGCATCATGAAGAATCTGGTTTTCAACATCATTCATGGCATTCCTGTCAATTATCACGATTTCTTCATGAGGACTCTGGCAAATGTTGCACTTTCTCCATTTGAGCTGAAGCCTTATGCACCCTGGATCATGAGATTCCTCAGGAAAAGGTCTTCACTCAACTACAAGGCTGATTTTCAGAATCACCTCAGCTACTTGCCCCCGATTGAAGTCCTCAAGCGGACCTATTCCTCAGCTGACGAAAAGGGCAAGGCACCAGCTGTTATAGATGAAGGCATTCGTCCATTGGATGGTCACTTTCGCAAGGTTGCATCTTATTCCACCAATGATGACTCTGCCACTCATGATTCTGCTGCCCATGCTTCCAAGCCAAATCCTCAAGCTACTGCTCCTCGTGTGATTACTGACCGTGAACTTCTGCTAAGTCTTCATTAGAAGGTGGATCGAAACCATAAATTGGTTAAGCGTTAGTTTGGTTCAATTCTTCACAACATGACTGCTACACATAATGCAGTGAAGAAAAAACATTACTACCTCCATGAAGTCTTCGGTCGCACCTGGGCTGTTCGGTCTCACATTTACAGCGAAGAACATCTGAAGAACATGGGCCTCAAGGAAGACTTTGACTGGTCTGCACCTCCACCGAAGAAATACAAGAAGGTCAAGGTTCCTTCCTTGGTGGCCAGCTCCTATTCTTCATCGCGCAAAACTGATGAGCATGAAGACTTGGACGACACTGCGGCAGGCCCTACATCAACAAACGACCCCAACAACGCTGGCGCTCCTTCATCAACTTAATATTCTTCAGGGGCGTTAGTCCTCATTTTCGATCCTTTTGGTCATTCGATGACAAAGGGGGAGAAATTTGAGTTAGTCTTCAAGCGGGTCTATTATATGGGCGTTTTTTTCTAAGTTACAACTCTCGTTCTTCTGATGACTTTGCTGGATCGAGTTGTAAACTTAAACTCTATGGTGGCCTGATACTTTTGCTGTTTCCTCTACATGCTTATTCCTCGTTAATATTATTGCACGCATGCTGAATTACATCAGTCACCATATTTCATCATGCATATACTATGTCAAATGCGTGTATGAATTACAAGATATAGGGGGAGATCTCCATGATTCAACTCTTCAAGTGTGCATTGCTTCAAAAGCAAATTCCTCACTATGCACATCTTCAGGGGGAGTTCTTCTATATCTTGCAACCAAATTCCTCAATATCAGTATTTATACTTCATATGTTTATCCCCGTTGAAAACTTAACCTATATTGTCATCAATCACCAAAAAGGGGGAGATTGTAAGTGCATCTAGTGCCCCTTGGTGATTTTGGTGTATTGAAGACTTATAGGTTAAGAGACTAATGTGTTTATGAGTGTACACAGGTCTATAAGTCTATGAGGAATTTGATATTTGCAAAGAAAGTCGACCCCTAAAAATGAAGTTCTTCGACTGAAGACTTTGGATTTCCGAAGACTTGCTGAAGACTTTGAAAGTGAAGAAATTGGTGTGACCTTGAAGACTTGGTATTCATTCGAGGAACATGAAGCGTGAAGACTTTTGTTTTCGTAGTTTCATTTTCTCTTTCTTGAGTCATAGGAAACACCGTACTGTTAAAGGGGGTCGAGGAAATACTAAGGAAAATTTTCCATGTGATGCTCAACTCAAAATCCTACACCTACCATATAGTTCAGTCATCTTGAGTGACAGAGACGAAGTTCTTCTGGTCTCTGAGGAATTTGTTCTGACTGAGGAGTTAGGAATTCGCCAGTGCGGATTGCCTACACAGTGAGGAACATGATAGCCCTGACGAATTTGAACCTCAAATTTCCGACCGTTGTTGTGCTATGCGCGAGCTGTCCCAAAATATCTACCCACATAACGGTCATATCATTGAAGGGCATTTATGTATTATCACGTCGGGCTGCTCCCTAGGCTATAAATAGCCGCCCCCTACAACCACTAGCTGGTTGGCTGCTCTGAGAGAAACTAACACTTGTCATTTGAGAGCATCCCATCCTCCGAGGACTTTGAGCGAAAATCATCAAGTGAGGAAAACCCAAACCCAAACACCTACAAACCCAAAGTGATTGAGCATCACTGAAGAGATTGATTTGCATGGATCCGATGCTTGTTACCTTTGAAGACTGTGCTTCTTCCAGACGGTTAGGCGTCATGGTCTAGAGCAACCAAGAGGAATTGTGGATCGCCGAGTGACCGAGTTTGTGAAGGTTCGGAAGCCACCTGAAGACTTACCACGAGTGATTAGGCGAGGTCTGTGTGACCTTAGCTCAAGGAGAATACGGTGAGGACTGTGTGTCCGGGACTATGTGTCCTCAGGTTTAAATACCTAGCCGCTCCAACCAAATGTACAACTGAGACAGCTGTTGGAACTGGTCTACCAAATCATTGTCTTCACCAAGCTTACTGGTTCTATTTCCTCAACTCTTTCATTTCCTCATTACTGTGTTGTGTGCTTGTCATATCTGTGTTTGAAGACTTTGACTGAAGACTTTCGCAATTTCCTCAGTTCAATTTCTTCAGTCTATTTGTCTTCATCCTGTGTTATCCTGTGTTTACGCTTTCTGTACTCTGTGCTTGTCTTCATTTCATCATGATGAGCATGCTTGTGTTCTGTTATGTTTACTTTTGAGTACTTAATCCGCTGCAAGTAGTTCTTCGCTAAGGAATTTCCTCACCTGCAAATTCCTGAGTGAAGAATTCATAAAAATCGCCTATTCACCCCCCTCTAGTCGATATAACACACTTTCATATGGTATCCGGATACTTCCGACTTCGCCAGGGGCTTGTCCCTAGGTAACCACTCTTCGTCGCTGAAAGCGGCCGTTGTGGAGCAGTCTGGAAGGAGAGTCCTTCCCTTCTTGGACCCTTCGGCCTCCCAGACGGGGCGGCCTTCCTTTTCTTGTCTCCCCCGGCTGGTGGGGGGAGAACTGTCCTCTTCCTCCTCCTCGTTTTCGTGGGAGGAGGGCGCCTCGGTGTTATCGAACGATGAGTCCGATACAACCTTGCACCGGAGACCTTTCCTGGTCCCCATGGCCTTCTTCTTGGCCTTCTTCTCCGGCGCCTCATAGGGCACCGGAACCAGCATCTCCGTTAAGAGAGCCCTTGCTGGATCTTCGGGCAGTGGGGCCGGACAACTGATCCGCTCTGCTGTCGCAACCCAGTCCTGTTAAATGGCGTGGAGGCTTAGATCCCTCACATGATTATACTGGGGAAAGAAACATCTTATGAGATATAAGGATCTTACCGGATTGGCGCGGCACTTTGCGCTGAGTCCGCGATCCTCGGTAAGGGGAGGATGTACCTCGGCAGACTTGAACAGCACCTTCCAGATGTCCTGGTGCGTTGTGTCGAAGAGCTCTCGCAGCGTCTGGTGCTTAGCCGGGTCGAACTCCCACATATTGAACGCCCGTCTTTGACACGGGAGGATCCGGCGGAAGAGCATGACCTGGACCACGTTGACAAGCTTGATTTTCTTGCTTATCATGTTTTTAACACAGTTCTGGAGTCCGGTCAGCTCCACCGATGAACCCCAGGATAGGCCTTTCTCTTTCTAGGAGGTGAGCCGCATGGGGATGCTGGATCAAAATTCGAGGGCCGCCACCCAGTTGGTGTCGCGCGGCTCGGTGATGTAGAACCACCCCGATTGCCACCCCTTCACGGTCTCCACATAGGAGCCTTCGAGCCAGGTGACATTGGGCATTTTGCCCACCATGGCGCCTCCGCACTCCGCTTGCTGGCCGACCACCACCTTCGGTTTAACGTTGAAGGTCTTCAGCCACAGGCCGAAGTGGGGCTTGATGCGGAGGAAGGCCTCGCACATGAAGATAAATGCCGAGATGTTGAGGATGAAATTAGGGGCCAGATCATGGAAGTCCAGCCCGTAGTAGAACATGAGCCCGCAAACGAATGGGTGGAGGGGAAATCCCAGCCCGCGGACAAAGTGGGTAAGGAATACAACCCTTTCGTGGGGTTCTGGAGTAGGGACGATCTGCCCCGCGTCTGAGAGCCGGTGCACGATGTCTGCGGCCAGGTATCCGGCCTCCCGGAGCTTCGTAATGTCCTCCTCCGTAATGGAGGAGACCATCCACTTGCCCCCCGCTCCGGACATGTTTGGAACGGCTTTGCGGAGAAGATGGGGACTTGGACGCTGGGGCTCGAGTGCGCAAGAATGGATGGGCAGGGAAGAAGGCGTGGTGAAAAGGAGGAGTCCTTGTCCCTTTATAAGGGCGGTAGAAACTGTGCGCCTCCCCCTGCCTGGTAAACTCGCTTATTCCCCAAGCGTCGTGATTGATGGCGCGGTTGGGTTACCCACACCCGTATTGATGAGAATCCCATGATAAGGGGACACGATCTCTGCTTTGACAAGACGTGCCAAGAAAACCGCCACGCAACGTGTGCACTAGCTGGTTGAGAAAAACGGTTCGAATAATGACCAGGCCATGGTGTGAAGTCACGTTATGAAAAGTCGTCAGCAGATTAGATTTGTGGAAATAATATACTCTCTACGGTGGTATGTGGAATTTGTTTTGCAGAGCCGGACACAATCCTAGTTTTCAAAATCTTCTATGGAGTATTCGGATGAGGAACCCGCCTTGCAATGCCGAAGACAATCTGTGCGCCGGACTCATCGTCATTGAAGCCTGGTTCAGGGGCTACTGAGGGAGTCCTGGATTAGGGGGTCCTCGGACTGCCGGACTATATACTTTGGCCGGACTGTTGGACTATGAAGATGCAAGATTGAAGACTTCGTCCCGTGTCCGGATGGGAGTCTCCTTTGTGTGGAAGGCAAGCTTGGCAATTCGGATATGTAGATCTCCTCCCTTGTAACCGACTCTGTGTAACCCTAGCCCCCTCCGGTGTCTATATAAACCGGAGGGTTTAGTCCGTAGGACAACAACAATCATGATCATAGGCTAGCTTCTAGGGTTTAGCCTCTACGATCTCATGGTAGATCAACTCTTGTAATACTCATATCATCAAGATCAATCAAGCAGGAAGTAGGGTATTACCTCCATCGAGAGGGCCCGAACCTGGGTAAACATTGTGTCCCCCGCCTCCTGTTACCATCTGCCTTAGACACACAGTTCGGGACCCCCTACTCAAGATCCGCCGGTTTTGACACCGACAGTGGCCCCCCAGGCAAGGTGTGCACGAATTCGGACACAAAACGCACGTTGCGTCACGCCGGGGCAGTGTTCTAGGGTTTTTTTCGACCACCTCCAAATCACCTCAATTTTGGCACACATGATCTCTTGCACAAACAAAGCTAGGTTTCCAAGGTTTTATATTTTTTTGAATTTTTTATTAATTTATAATGCCCTCTAGACTGACTGGTCAAAACATCGGTCTATACCTCAGGGGGGCATTGTAAAATATTCTTTTTCCAAATTTTCTTTCATAGCCATGTTTGGCACATGTGGGTCACCATGTGCAAGAAAATTTCGGTCATTTGGAGGTGATGGGAAAAATCACCTTTGTTCAAAAACTGGCTTAAGTTATAAAGACCAAATGGCCCCTCCAGAATGCGGTCATTTTTTCGACCACCTCCAAATCACCTCAATTTTGGCA
>NC_057814.1:600670168-600672358 GCF_018294505.1 Triticum aestivum
CAGGGGGACATTGTAAAATATTCTTTTTCCAAATTTTCTTTCATAGCCATGTTTGGCACATGTGGGTCAACATGTGCAAGAAAATTTGGGTCATTTGGAGGTGGCGGGAAAAATCACCTTTGTTCAAAAACTGGCTTAAGTTAGACCAAATGGCCCCTCCGGAATGCGGTCATTTTTTCGACCACCTCCAAATCACCTCAATTTTAGCACACATGATGTCTTCCACAAACAAAGCTAGGTTTCCAAGGTTTTATATTTTCTTGAATTTTTTATTAATTTATAATGCCCTCTAGACTGACTCGTCAAAAAACCAGTCTATACCTCAGGGGGGCATTGTAAAATATTCTTTTTCCAAATTTTCTTTTAAATTTCTAGTGCCCTCTTATATTTGTTTATAATTCCCTCTTATATTTTCTTTGAAATTTATAATGCCCTCTTATATTTTCTTTGTATTTTTTGAATTTTTTTAATTTATAATGCCCTCTTATATTTGTTTATTTTTTAATGGCCTCTTATATTTGTTTATTTTTTTAATGCCCTCTTTTTTTGAATTTTTTTATTTATAAAGCTAGGTTTCCAAGATGGCTAGGCTGGCCCATGCTTTTCCTTTTGTTTATTTTTTCCTTTTCCTTCTGTTTACATAAAAATTACCTGAGCACTCAAAAAATAACATAAAAATTACATGACCCCTCAAATAATAACATACCAAAAATTCAAAAGGTATTTTTATCAAACACATCTTTTTGAATATTTATATTTTATTTTCTTATAAATAAGTGACATTTTCAAAATTCTTATAAGTAGGGTAATATAACTTTATTAAAAAATAAAGTACATCTTATTTCAAATTCATTTTTTTGCACACATTATTTTTAACTAGTATTACATTACTCTTCTAAATTTACATTTAATTCCTTCACACTTTGATGATGGAATATTTGCTCTGTTATTGCAACATAGGTTCAAATGATGGAACATTTGATCTTTTTGCTTATTCAAATTATGCATTGATGGAATGTGTGAGGATGAACAATTATCAGTAACTTTACTGAACCCCATGTACTATAATTCATGACAGCCATTTTGGCACATTGCCAGATTTAATATTTGGTATAATTGGCACATGGGCACAGCATGTTGCACTTGCCCACAGCATAGACAAGTGTTGCAGCATGTCTGAAGCAACACTGAAGCGCCATTTGTGATCATTGCACCATCGAAACAACAACAAAACATGAAGGAAGCATTCACCACCAATAAAGTTAAGGCCACACATATATAGATAGCATTCTAGGTTACCACCACAGGTACCAGGTAGTTCACAACAGATCCAGTTCAGACACACAATACATTACATTACATTAATAGAGCTAGTTTCCAAGCAGTTCAGACCCAGATGCAGCTTTCCAAAAGTAAAACATCATCAAATATACTGATGATGAGTACGGCTTCCAGCTTCTGATGATCATCATGATGTAGTACTAGAGGTTAGGGTTTCTCAGGACCTTCAGGAGGGCAGAATGCTGCGCCCTGATCTTGTACTCATCACTGGAGATCGATGTAGCCCGGCAATGTTCCATCAGATGCTCCAATAACCCAGACCTGGGCTTGGCCCTGCTGCAGTAGGGGCAGTGGTACTTTTCCGTCCTCCAGTTGTGGTACATACTAGGTCCTTGGGCCTTGATCTTCAACACCTCCTTCTCTTCAAAGGACTCGACGTTCCCCTCGACCACATCATCTCCAGATTCATACTGCACACATTAATGACTGACATTAATACATTATGCATTCAAAAACTATAAACACGTAGTACTAACTCAATGCACAAAGAATATTTCAACTAGGCCTTACCTCGTACGGCTCATCTTCATCAGAGTCATATGGGTAGAACCTAGTCTTGTCCCACTTCCTCTTGTTGCCCACAAGATCCTCCTCCTGCTGCTATATTGTCAAACAAGCACATCAATTACAATGAATTGAATTTCAGTTAACAGAATGTCATTACAAACAAAATTGTGAATGTGAACCACATTGGTATGTTGCAAGTGACCAAATGCTTTCCTTATAAATACAGAATCTAAGCAATCAATCAACAGACAAATGCTTTCCCTCATAAATGCTAATGAAAATGCAAGCTGGATTCTTGACATTCCCTGGATTAACCCAACACTTTTCTTTTGAGGGAATCCC
>NC_057814.1:600672564-600691720 GCF_018294505.1 Triticum aestivum
AATGGAAACATATAGTATATTTTGTTGCTAGGATCCTGCCTTGGAATGTTTACTTCATAGTTATACAATGGTGACATCCCAGCTGCGTATTTTTGTAATTCATCATAAGTATTTGCACAAGAGGAAAATCTCTGGCCAGGTTAATTTTATGAGGCTGGACAAATGGTGAGTACAACATTTGGTTTATAAAATTTTGTGCAAGGACAATATTTCAAGGCCATGTTAATGTTTTTGAGGCCACCCTTCTGCAATTGTAAAGTGAGTTATCTCTTAGCCCCTAAATATAAAATTACATCCATTGCTACTAATTACAGAAGCCAACTACAAATTTTAATATGCACAAATTACTGTTTTTGGGATAATGCAGCAAAGCTCCTACACATATTAACATAATGCAGTAGTTAATTAGGTACAACTTCAACTATAAATGCAAACATCTCCAACAAACATCTAAAATTTCATTACTTACCTAAACAACAACAAATTATACTATAGATGAATCTTGTATCATCTAAATCAATTCATTTGCACATCAAAATTAATGCATTCCAAATCAAATATGTTTCCATCCAGTATCATTGAACCACAGATCAAATCAAATAATGATATATGTCTGCAGCATTGAACTACAGATCTAATAATCATATGATGTCTATCTGACCTTAAATTCCCCCTTAAATAAGGTATTCAACCTCATACTAATTAAAATCTAACAAGCAAGAATTCCACTACTAATCTAATAAGCATCTGAAAAAAAACCCAAGATGCTTTTATCTCTGAAGCAACGGCATTGCAGAGGATGTTCAATGCTGTAAATATCTCTGAAGCAACGGAAAAATTCCACTACTAACCCAAACTAAATAAGCATAGACTGCCCCTTCCCCTCTCCTCCAGAAGCCCCAATCCAACACAAACAAATCCAGCCCTTGAGAAGCTCTTTTTGATTAACATGACAACACCCATTACATGAGCACATCCTTCACTATATTTACAACCAAATTAATGCACCATCTAATCACCTCAGGTAGACAACTTCCAAAAACACAAGGCCATGCACAACCCATCTCATAGACTCTGCCTGACAGGCATCAATCAAGCATCAAAGAACTGCAACTATGACAACATGCATCAATCAAGCATCTAAGAATTGCAACTATGATAGGCATAATCCCTAGAACTAAGCATCCATTTAATTAATCATCAAGCAAAAGAACTAAAGCAGTCACCAACCCAAACCAATAGAGAAGTATATATTTGACTAATCCATCATCTAATCCTCAAGCCAAACACCTAAAGAATTGCTAAAATTCCACTACTAATCTAATAAGCATTTGAAAAAAAACATCCCTCAATCCGGCTACTTCTAACCTAATCTAATAATCATATGTGGTCCACCATTCTTGCACGAATCAAATACAGAAAAACCCTAATGCAGAGAAAACCCTACCTCCAACAAATCTAACCAAACAAAGTTCTGGCCACAAAACCTACAATCTAAAAACTACCAACTAAAAGTGATAAGCAGATACCTTCTGCTCCGCCTGCTCCTCGCCAGAGCCGGCCTCCACCTTATCCACCTCATGTGCCTCGGCAGAGCCCGCCTCCACCTTCTGCGCCTCGCCAGAGCCCGCCTCCACCTTCTGTGCCTCGCCGGAGATCGCCAGAGCGGGCGGATCTGGCTGGACCGCGCAGCTGCAGCCCGCCCTCGCCTTCTCCAGATCTCCAGCGGAGAGAGCACCGCGCTGGACGCCGGCATGCCCCCTCACATAGGTGCCCGCAGTGACCTGCCGCGCCTGCTCCACCAGATCTGTGCCCCAATCGGGGCGCTCGCCTCCTGCGTCCGCCATGGCGATGGAGAGGATGCGGTGAGGGAGACGAGTAGGTTGGAGAGGAGAGGGAGTGGGGAGTGCGGAGTGGAGAGAGGGAGACGATGCGGCAGGGGGAAATGGTGGGCGATGCGGCCGGAGGTGCTTGCCGTCCACATTTATATGATGGGACAGTTTTGGCAACTACCCGTGACACGTGCTGCCCCACGCGCGGGTGGCTGCACGCCTGCACGAAAGGCCGCCGTATACAAATATGTATACGGCCGGGCATACGATCTAACCGGGCCCGTACGGGCCTCCCAGGGCTCCTCGACGGCTATACGCGGGGGCAACAAAGACGATCGTGCCCCTCGTTATGAACCGTTTTTGGTTCATCCTGGCCGTCGATGTGTTTTTCCACCTCGCGTTCAGCCCAGGGGGGAGCACCGGAGCAGAAACGTTCTGCCACAAGTCATCATTGCCCTGGTCAGCCAGCCTCGCGTCACCTCCGCCGGAGAGCCGGCCTATCACCGTCTCTGTGTGACCCGCCACTACGAGTCGCCGTTGTAAGTGACCTTGTACCGCCCTTAACGAAGTGGCCTTGAACCGCCATCGTGTCTGCGGCCTTGCACGAGCCGGCCGTTCTAATGCTTGGCCTCCCGTGCGCTGTTCCAAACCGGCCCGAGTTTCCGCTGCACCGCGCGCCTGTTCCGCGTAAAGCCATTGTGCTGCCGCACTGACGAGTCGCCGCCAAGTTCGCGCTGAGTCGCCCCCGCTGGTCCAGCCCCAAGCCGGCCTTGGCTTCACTTCCACCTTGAGCATGGCCCTGCCGCGTTTGCTGTTGAGTCACTGCCGGCTTGCCACGAGCGCCACCGTCATCACCGGTCCGCCGCGAGTTCCGCCAGTCAACACCGTCTGAGGGCCGCCGCTGGCTCGTTCCCCTGATTCAAACCTCCGCCGGTTCATCCCTCCACTTCGCCACGCAATGGGCTACCGCCGCTCGCCCCTGCTTTCGTAAACCGCCGAGTTGCTGTTGTTGCCTCCGCTGCTCGGCCCGGTCCTGCTTCCGTCAAACCGCCGGGCGCTGACCTGCCGCTTGTTGGCTTTTGATCCCTAGATCAAATCACCCAGGAACTATGCACGGGAAGTGCAAAGCTAGCTAGACGAGCTTGATTGATTCTCAAGCAGTACACACGTAAGCGTAGTTGTATACGTGAACTTGACCTGGCCGGCGGCCTCGGCAGAACGTCTCGGCGTAACTTTAGCGAACGGAAAAACTGATCGGGACGAGAGACTTTTGTTGATAGCTACAAGGGCGTGTCGCTCCTGGCTTTCTCTTTATTGCTCTTTTCATTGTGTTACAAAGAGTAGGGGTGGACGCATATATATATATATATGCTGAATATGGCCTAGTGTCTAACCGACTGGATGCAGTATTCCTAATTCTACTTGATTTAGAATACTAATTATACTAGGACTCATGCACGTGTCGTGCAAAGTTTGATCGTGCTTAACTCTAACATTCACCCCCTTAAGCACGACATCCTCGTTACGACCTGGATCCTAAATGCGACGACTACTACTTATAGGTAATATCCTTGGCATTGCTTTTGCCATTTCTCGCAGCATTTCAGGGACCGTCTTTGCTGTCGTCGGCTCGTCCGTAGCTTGACGCCAGCGCTCCTCCTTGGTCGCGTTTTGAACCTTCACCTGTTCTTCGGTGCTTAGTAGACTATCATTTGGATCATCGGGGGGCATATTTTGAACTCGAGCGAGACCAAACTTCGGTCTAACTTTGCGTTTCAAACTCTTGGCGCTTGCTTCAGCCCGTAAAGTGCCTTCTTGAGCTTGTACACTTTCCCTTCTTCTCCTTTCATCTCGTAGCCGAGGGGTTCTTCCACGTACCCTTCTTCCGTGAGATCGCCGTTCAGGAAAGCGGATTTAACATCCATATGATGAACCTTCCAATCCTCTTGTGCTGCCAAAGCTAGGAGCACTCTCACTGTCTCGATTCGAGCAACCGGTGCAAACACCTCCTCATAGTCAACTCCTTGACGTTGTACGTAGCCCTTTGCAACGAGTCTTGCCTTGTACTTCACAATGGCACCTTTCGTGTCCTTCTTCAACTTGTAAACCTACTTCAAACCTATGGCCTTTTGGTTCGGAGGTCGGGTTACCAAAGTCCACGTGCCATTGCTCTCGATCGCCTTCATCTCCTCATCCATGGCGTGCATCCGACTTGAAATTTTGCTCGCCTCTACGAAGTTCGCCGGCTCCTCAACTCCGAGTAAACACAAATCGAAGTACTCGAGCGTAACTGGCTTTGCATACTTGTAGACTTTCTTGAGGGGCTTGTAGCGGCGAGGCCCGGAAGAATCCGTCGTAGCTTGCGAAGGGGGCGACACAAATTGTGTCGGCGTCAATGCACTTGAGGAAGACGGTTGAGTCTCGGGCGTGGTAGATGCCGGGTCGTTGGCATCCGCGTCGTCGGCGTAGTCGTTGTGATCGTGACCACCATCTTGATTGTCATCATCACTATGCGCCTCGTTGTCGATGTCGTTGCCGAGATCTCTACTCGTGTCTTGTGCGTCGTTGTCGCTATCACCTTGCGACCCATGCACGTCGTCATCGGTGTCGGCACCATGATGATCACTGTCATTACGGTCACCTTGGTTGTGCGTCTTGCCAACCACCTGGACATCCTCCCCTGCATCATCATCAGTTGGAAATTCAACTGAGAATATGTTACCGTTTGGAGCATCGTTGGCTGTTGCGCTCCAATTCCACGCTTGATTTTCTTCAAACACGACGTCGCGTGAAATCCGTAGACGCTTGGTTCGTGGATCATAGAAGCGGTATGCATTGGTGCCGGAACTCCTCCCGTATCCGATGAACACCACCTTGGTGCTACGATCGGCAAGCTTTGAGAGATGCGGCTCCGTCGTCTTCACATGTGCCACACACCCAAATGTCCGTAGATGAGACACATTCGACTTCCATCCGTAAATTGCTTCATACGGAGTCTTGCCGATCACTGCCTTCGTTGGAGTCCGGTTGAGAAGATAGACCGCCGTCGAGACAGCTTCTCCCCAAAAAGTCCCCGGCAAGTTCTTGCTCTTGAGTAAACTTCTCGCCATATCAACAACGGTTCGATTGCGCCTTTCAACAACCCCGTTCTGCTGTGGCGTATAAGGTGCCGTGAGAAACCTCTTTATGCCAATCTTCTCGCAGTAGTCGTTGAACTCGTTCGACGTAACCTCTCCACCGCGATCTGTCCTTAGAGCGGGAACCTTCAGCTTGTGTTCCATCTCCGTTGCAGCCTTCAGCTTCTTAAACGCTTCAAATGCCTCATCTTTAGATCGTAGGAGAACGACCCACATATATCTCGAGTAGTCATCTACCACAAGGAAGAAGTACTTCTTTCCTCCGTGAGTTGCTGGGGTGATAGGGCCACATAGATCACCATGGAGCAGCTCGAGTGCATCACTTGCACGATAGGTAGACTGAGCAGAGAACGACCCGCGGTGCTGTTTTCCAACCAAGCACGCGTCACATACTCGATCAACATGGTCAATAAGCGGCATCCCAGATACCATCTCCATCTTCGACATCTTCTTCAAGGCGTAGAAGTTAACGTGTCCAAATCTAGCATGACATAACCATGAATCATCATCACTCTTGGCGAGCCAACACTTCGATTGAGATTGATCAAGGTTGAGGATATAGAGCCTGTTCCGCGTGTGTTTCACACGCGCTAGCACGTTTCGGAGGTTGTCGAAGATCGTCATCACTCCGTTCTCAATATCCACCTTGCATCCATTCTCGTCAAGTTTCCCAACAGATATGATGTTGTTGCGAAGCCGTGGGATGTAGTACACTCCGGTGAGTATGCGATGTTCTCCTGTGAGACCCTCAAAGAGGACAGAACCTTGCCCGCAAATCTTCACATTTGAACCATCACCGAACTTGACTGAGCCTTGAACATCATATTCCAGCTCGAGGAACTTCTCCTTGCACCCCGTCATGTGGTTACTCGCACCCATGTCTAGATACCATGACACGTTCTGGTTTCCGGATAACTTTGGTATTACTTTCTTCTCATGAAGTAGCACCTTCCGGCTTGGTTTCGCAACCACCGTTTGGATGAGATCACAAACTTTGGCCATCAGAAGACCTGGACGTTTATCTTCCTGCTTTGCCAAATTTGCCTTGATATCCCTCTTGTTAGGCTCCGGACAATCCTTCGCAAAATGACCCATCTCATTGCAGTTATAGCACTTGACCTCGGACATATCCAAGTTCCGTGGCTTCCGCTCTTTAGATTGGTCCGCCTTACCACGACCTTGTGGCTTGCCTTCCTTTTCCTTTGCCTTCTTCGGTTTGTCCGCCGCGCTTCGCGTTGCTTGAGCCTTCGCCAACGTTGCGCCTTCCTTTGCTACTTGGGGACTCCCAATCTGCGCGCGAGTACATGAGTTGGTCACTACCTCCTCCATTGACTTTCTGACAGCCACGAGCATTCTCTTCCCACATCCGCAAGCGTCCGATCGCCTCCGTTATGGTCATGCCGTCGATGTCGTAAAGCTTCTCGAGTGTGCCGATGATCTACGTGAATTTATCAGTCACCGAACTGAATAACTTCTCCACAATCACGGTCTCCTCGAGCTTTGCACCAAGCGCGCGGATCTCTCCCACCAAAGTAGTCAGACGCATGGCATAGTCGTTCATCGATTCAGTTTCCTCCATCCGCAACTTGTGAAATTGGCGCTTCAGCACTTGTGCCCGAGCCTTCGTGACGCGATCTTCTCCAATCCTCATCTCTTTGAGTGCGTTCCACGCCTCTCTTGCTGTCTTGAACTCCACCAATGTCATCAGCACGGAATCCGGCACAGACTGGACTATGACGGCCATGGCACCTTCGTCGCACTCCTCGTCGACATCGTCGTCCGTAATGGCCTGCCACACTCGCAGGGTTCGGAGAATGATCTTCATCTTCACTGCCCACATGCCGTAGTTGGCGTTGGTGAGCATCGGGTACTGGATGGGGATGTTGCGATGCGCCAGTACGTTGGCGCCGCCCGTTCCGCCACCACAAGTCACTGACTTGCCGCCCTTCTTCACCTTGTTGCCGTTCTTGTTCGCCTTAGAACCGCCGTCGCCGGACTTGACCGACTCCTTGTCGCTGTCCGTCATCGTAGATCGTAGATCCTCGAGGCTCTGATACCAATTGTTGGCTTTTGATCCTTAGATCAAATCACCCAGGAACTATGCACGGGAAGTGCAAAGCTAGCTAGACGAGCTTGATTGATTCTCAATCAGCACACACGTAAACGTAGTTGTATACGTGAACTTGACCTGGCCGGCGGCCTCGGCGGAACATCTCGGCGTAACTTTAGCAAACGAAAAAACTGATCGGGACGAGAGACTTTTGTTGATAGCTACAGGGCGTGTCGCTCCTGGCTTTCTCTTTATTGCTTTTTTCATTGTGTTACAAAGAGTAGGGGTGGACGCATATATATATGCTGAATATGGCCTAGTGTCTAACCGACTGGATGTAGTATTCCTAATCCTACTTGATTTGGAATACTAATCATACTAGGACTCATGCACGTGCCGTGCAAAGTTTGATCGTGCTTAACTCTAACACCGCTCGCCCAGCTTCCGTCAACCCACCGGGCGCTGACCCGCCGCTCGCCCTGCTTCGTTAATCCGCCGCGTCCGCGCTCAAATCCGGCGGCTTTGCGCGCGCATTGGCTGGGTCCCATCTCCACCGAGTTATCGTGCATTGAGCCTGCCGAGCTGCCCGTGGCGCCGCGTCCCCGTCTGGGTTCGTCTCTGACCCGTGACTCGCCTGAGCTGCCGACTTGCCTCCATCGCTTCCAGGGGCCCCGCGTCCTTCACCAGCTCTGCCTCTGAGTGCCTGCACCACCACAACCTCGACAAACCGGCCGTGGCTGAGTCGCCCGTGCCGGCGCGCTTCACCGGCTGACCGCCTCCTCCGACGCACAGTTTTGCTGCTGCTGCTACTTACTTTCGCGGGTACGGCATCAATCCGCCATCACCGAGTAGCCGTGGCGGCCGAATCGAACCGCCGCCTCACAAATCGCCGGCCCGCCGTCACCATCGTGTCGAGTCACCTCTGCCTGCAGCTGCCCTGTGGTTTCACGCAGAATTGGTAAAGCGGAGAGTCCAAACAGATGAGACAAGAAACGGGCACTAAAGAAAACAGAGTCCGTCATGACAGCTGAGCACTCTATGTTGGTATACATATATGTCTGATTACAGAAGCAACGGCGAGGCGAAACGCTGCATAGCAGCACAGGTTTTCTAAGGAAAAACAGCAGAAGATAAAAGCTACTAATCGCAGCATGCCAAAAGTTGTGGAAGCAGTAAAATTCAGATATGTTGGAAAACCAACGATGTACGTGACTGGCTCGACGTACCAGGAAAAGATCAGGTGCTATCCACCTTTTTTAATGTACTTTAAATTCTTCCTAGAACAATTATCCTCCCTTTAAATATATTTTTCATGTTCATGGCAGAGACAAGAAGATCACCTGTCATCCAAATACATCAGGACAATTATTCACCGCCGAAATTAAGTTATATCACGGATATGGAGTGCATAGCATCGTCATTTTGCACTAACATTCATCCGTGCTGCCGTAATCAACGGAAGTGCTTACGCTGCCACCCTTGCAGTCTGGTCTACATCAACACACCGGGCCGCACCTGTCTGCATGAGCTGTTTATTGAGTATGAGCAAGTCACTGCTTGGGTAGCCCGATTTTCTTCCAACAAATTGGAGGCAAATTATCATCAGCCGTCGTCTGCGCTGTATGGCTCAATGGACATGCGCACAAGTCGACGCCACTACAGTTTGGTTAAACTTTAAACAGCCTGTTGGAAGGAACCATTGGCCGAGTTGCTGACACGATTCATACGGGATCATTTATAACCCGCCGCAGTCACCTCAACCTTCTGTGGACACACATCGCGTTATCAACACCAATAATATATACCTTCTGCTATGGTCAAATACGGAGAATCTCAAGACAACTCCTCGAGTCGTCTTAAGACTCGGGGGCTACGATGACATGGCTCAGCAAGTCTTGCCAGTTTAAGCAAGTTCAAGAACCCCAGGACGATGGAGGGAAAGATAACCCGGTCCCGGAGGCTACTACCATATTGATGAAAATTTAAAGGCCGTCAGAAAATTTCCGATTGAAAATGAAGATTCCGGTTTAAAATCCGGTTCAAGGGAAATATGTCTCCCACAGAGCTTTGAAGCTCTCAATATCCGGTTTAACATCCGGTTCAAGAAGAATATCTCTCGCAAAGTTCGAGTTCTCAGAAAAGTTAAAGGGGCCAAAAAGAGTCTGTTGCAAAGCACAACTCAAACATAGGCGCCCATTGAGCACAGCTCAAAATATTGCTTGGGGGATCTTTTGTTCTAAAAGAACATAGAGTCTATAACCTTGTAATAGGCTATAAAAGCCAGGCTTGGAAGCCAGGTGTATTCACCTAAAACCCCGGGTTATCCTGCCTTTTTAAGTAAGTCACTCCGCCCAGGTAATTCTGGTATGACCTGTCGAACGTTTGACAAGTCAATCTTATACAGACCCTGAACTTGTCTTAGTTAAAATGACGATTGGTTAATGTGAGGTCCATCTTATAAAGCTTTGTAAAATGATTTAACTCAGTGGCCTGGCAGCCCATGAAAAGCCTCGCTTCTTGCATGTTTTTCTTTTGAATCTTTCTTTTTGAGGTTTCTTTTGATGAAGATTATACTAATCCGGTGTTTATTGACCCGGCTTGGCTTTCAACTATAAGTTGTCAGCATACGATCAACTACAATCCGGTGTTTATTGACCCGGTCTGGTTTTCGACTACAAGTTGCCAGTATGAGATAAGATAATATCCGGTGTTTATTAACCCGGCCAGGTTTTTTACTATAAGTCGCCAGTATATATTTGGATTGCGCCATTGGATTCATGCGCTTATAAATCATTGGGTATATTATTTAAATCTTTAATAGCCAACATGGCTGGATTTTCATTATGGTTATCAATAACCAGTATTATGATTGAGGTTTTCAAAGTCGCTTTAGCGCAATGGCTATTACTTTATCAATGGATATGATTTATTCTACAATGGAAGAAGTAGTCCCGAGTTGCTGCAGGCTTACAACCCGGCACTTGGGGCTACATTATGCAAATTGAGATTACATCAAATATGCAAGTCTCATGTCGCTGTAAGCATGCACCATGACACTTGGGGGCTAATGCAAAGTCATTTTTACTGGCCTTATTGAAGATCCGACTCATCACATCATAATGAGCCGGCCCTTGGGGGCTACCAATTGCTCCTGTCAACAATTCAAGGTACACAAGTTAAATCCATTATATTGAAGGGTCCATTGCTTAGTTGATAAAGCACAAAGCTCTTAACCTTGTGGACGTGGGTTGAAGCCCCATGATGGGGATTACATCATATGATGTTCTTTTCCAAGAAGTATATATAAAGTCCCAGCTCGATATTATCTTACTGAGCCGGCCCTTGGGGGCTACACGTTGTTGTTCAAGTCTACATGGTCATATTTATAAAGTCCCTGCTCATTATTGCATAATGACCCGGCCCTTGGGGGCTACACTGGTTGAAGTTTTTATGAGCATCAGGCAATTACAAGTCCCAGGTTGCTGCAAGCATGACAACCCGGCACTTGGGGGCTACATATGTGGAATACTCAGTTCTGACTAGTGATGGAGATAAACAACCTGGATTTCTTCAAGCTTGTGACATTCATATTGAAGCAATTCTTAAGCTGTTACTACGTTACCTTCTTAAGACTTGGGGGCTACAAGTGATAGGCATATAAGAGGTATATTTTCAAGCTTGATGTGAACTACAATTATGACCCGGTGCCATCAATATTTATAAATCGGCAATTTTGGCAATGATAAACTGGCAAGTTCTACATCATTAAACCGGCTGAAGATCAGATGAGTATTTCAAGGACCAATATTTTTGTTAAGCATTGGGAGCTGAGTCAAATGAATTATTCTTCATAATATTTCTCTGTGACAAACCAATGTCAGCAAATTGATTATGAAGCTGGCCTATTGAACCAGATTTTCTAGAAGAAGGAAATGACAAGGACTTAAGGATGATCAGGATCAGTTTAACATGGATAAATCCAAATTAAACTGGGGGCTAATGTCGGGGATATACCCCGCGGTATGACCCAGCCAGAGTTATAACCCGGCTGGGACTTGGTAAACCGGCAGAGAGTTAAGACAGATGATAACCCGGCAGGTGTTAAGCCAGATGATAACCCGGCAGATGTTAAGTCAGATGATAACCCGTCAGATGTTAAGTCAGATGATAACCCGGCAGGTGTCAAGTCAAATGATAACCCGACAGGTGTTAAGTCAAGTCATAACCCGACAGACAATCATAACCCGGCAGACAATCATAACCCGGCAGACAGTCATAACCCAGCAGACAGAGTCGCCTGGGGTTAATAAGCCCGAGACGTTATGAAGCCCAAGACGTTAAGAATCCCATGAAGAGAAGTCAGAATAGTTTAAGTCATAATCCGAGTTGGACTCTACATGTAACCCTCCCCTTCAACTTATATAAGGAGGGGCAGGGCACCCCAAAGGGGGAGAGGAAAAATCTTAGGGCTAGACATAACTAGGAGAGCCAGTTTACGGCGACTACCTCGCGATGATCATAATGAAACCTAGCCTCAAACAACATGTATGGTTGTTATCGGATGATGTTTCCCGGGGCCCGAAGCTGTCTAAACATTTGTCTTGTGTTGCGTCTCTCAATTCCACTCAACCCCTCTCAAGCTACCACATAGATGCGTTGGCCTCATGACTAAGTCCTCACACTAGGACATCTGCCGTGACAAATCCACGACACCACCTTTTTCCACTTTTCTTACTTTTAGTTAATATTTAGACCGGCTAATTTTGCTAGGCCACAACGTTGTAACGTTAATATTTGGACGCATAACTGGTGGACGTTCGCCGGGGAGGGTGGCATTTGCGAACGTTCGCCTGGCAGTTTTAGTTGAGAGGGAGAGGGGAGAGGCGGCAGTTTCTTCGGACAACATACGGCGCAACAATGCGCGTCCATCCCTTTTAGTACATATAAATATTGCTAAAAATTGTGATTTATTGAGTTAAGGAGTTGGATGTGGTTGTTCCACCATTCCTCTATGGTGGGAAAACCGACGCTTGTTTGGTAGTAATTGAAAATCAGCCCGCAACTATACTCCAAACGCCGTGAACAAACGGCATCCCATCACAAGGTGCTCATTAGTTTCAAACGCTGTGAGGCACATGCTACACTCCTCATAAGGCCAAACCCCCTCGTTCAGCAGGCCCGGGAGCCCGTTGTTGCACCGCGCCATGGCCGCCGCCGCCGCTCTCGCTTCCTTTGTGGGGGTTGTGGCGTGCGTGTGACGGGGTGGGGGTTTCGAGTAGGTGGGAGGCGTGCGGCCTTGCGGTGGCGGTGGCGGGCTTTTAGCGTGGTGTCCGGTAGATTTCGAGTTTGGGATTTGAAAACGACGTCCGGGGAAACAAAAAGGACATTCGGAAAGTGGGCATCCTTTTTACTTTTTGGACCAAAGATTTTCTAAAATTACTTTTCTTCATAGAAATGAATTTTTCTAGGACTCGCGTTGTAATAACCCATACTCTTGGTGAGTTATTTGGAAAATGTCGTGTCTTCTGGACTAGTTTTAGTTGTGGGATGTGGAAAGCACGTCTAGCCCACGGATGCGGAGTCACGGTCCGGCTAGCGTGTACTCCCAATGTGCTAAAGAGATCGGTACATGGGAGTATATAATTGAGTAAAAAGGGAAGATCACTGGTACAAACTGCCAATGTGCTAAAGAGATCGATGTAGAGAAACATGCGTCATGGATCGACCTGTCTACTAATTAAACTTTGTCTGTTGTCGATCACAACTCTGAGATCGATTAGGCGGTAAGCGTGGTAAGCTATCAATACGTCATTGACGACCCTTGAACCGCTGGCAAACGACGGTGGAGGCGGTGTGGACAAGGCAGATGCCGTTGCCGAAAGGACCAGCACGCCCGCGTTCAGCAGGCCAAGGAGCCCATTGCTGCACCGCGCCATGGGTCATGGTCATGCCGTTACGACTACGAGGGACTCGTCGCCTTTGTTGCGATGTGTTTTTTTTAACATGATGGCAGTATTCGTCTCATGGATTTTGAATTTGGGATTTGGAAAGGAAGTGCGCGAAACACAAAAGGGATGTTTAGAAAGGGATCCTTCTTTTTTGGGCCGGAGATTCTCTAAATTTCTTTTGTTCTTTAAAAAAAATAGGACGCTCATTGTAATAACCCATACTCTTGCCAGGTAAGGTGGAAAATGTCGCGTCTTCTCTTCGGTTGTTGTACAAATAGTATGTATGCTCTTCTTTAGAGTTGTTGTTACAATGTGAAGTTTAAGATATTTTTCACTAAATTTGGTCAAAACATATGAAATTGACCTTGGGAAAACAGTATAAGTGATATTCATGGAGAGAGTAATACTCGCCTTAGTACTAAATGAAGAAGGCGTGCACGCATTTCAAAAATGAACTTTGACCAAAAAATTAGACCAACCAAATGTATGTTATATGTGATAAAAGTTATACCATTGGATTCATATTTGAAAGATATTTTCAATGGAATAATTTTTAATTCACAATATATATCGTAAAGTTACATCATGGGACCCCATGTAAAAAAACACCGCGAGGTAAATTTACCTCGTCTCTACTTCGAATCAGGAGAAAACCAACTCCATGGATCGTGGGAGGGCTCCGCCGTTTTCCACGCCTCTCCTGCAGTCCACCAGCTCTACCCCTGATTTGTCCATCGTGCAGCCATGACGGTTCCCCGTAGACCAGCGGAGCGGTTCGCTCTATCCGGTGGCCCGGAGCCGGCTCCGGTGGCTTTGCAGAAGGGAAGATGTCGTCTAGCCGGCGGGGTCCAGCTGAACTGAAGCAGCGGCGCCAAGTTGGGCCACGATCTCAGCGCAGGGCGGCGCTCGGCGCATCGACGCACTCCGCGAGCTCGAGCCATTTTCATGTCTCTCCTCTCCCATCCTCACCTCCATGATTGGATCTGGATCCAAAGATTCCACCGGCTGCCGTTGAGTCGTCATGGTCTAGGTATGATCGACCTCCTCTTCAAGTTTGGTCAATGGTTCCTACTTCATGCGCCCATGAGCTCCAGCGCCGCCCCTTCCTCTCTTGAATATGGTCACCTGGGCACATCCCCCCTGGTGACATCCCAACCTATTTTTTCTACACCGAAGTTGTTTTGTTTTGACAAGAGTGAGTCAGAATTTGTGTGTTGTGAGTTTGGCATCTAAATGGGGGTGGTAAGTTGTGATGGGACAGTGAATCACTTTGCCTGTTGTAATGCGAGCAGAACGAAATGACCATGTTATGATAAATAAAAAATTCTTATGCTAAGGTCTTGCAATGTTAGAACAAGTCGATGCATTATCTTTCTGAAATCAGCAGCAAAAGTATCAGTAGCTCATTTTGTTGTGGGGAGCAGAGCTTAACAGTCAATTAGTTTTGTTTTTAGTGCTGCTTAGAAATTTCCATAACATGTGTGAAGTCTAATTTGATTCTCAGTTCGTACAGTCACCTTGTTCTATTTCAGTTCTGCATCCTACTCAGATTTTGAGTTTGCTTGGTTTGTTCAAAAACCAGATCAAATTTTTTCAAGTGAAGAGAGAAATTTATTGACATAGGAAAGTTCTCCACTAACGCTCTTAATTTTGATACCTGCCATGTAGGAAAGTTCTCCCCCAAAACTTTGATTTCTCTGTATTTCCTGCGTGTGTTATGCAGTGGACAAGTGTGAAAAAGTTGTTGTCTATTTGACGTGAAGAAGTTGAGGTAATGTGTTGCAAACATGATGTTTTCCTAACATCCAATTAATTTGGTTGCAGGACTCCATCACCACTACACAATCACATATGGAGGCTACTGACTAACTTATTTGTAGAATAAAGAGGCCAATATATTTAATCTTTTTAGGTATACTTTGGATTTAAGAAGAAGCTTAATCATTGTTATTTTATATATTTGATAGTTTTGACATAAACTCTCTCACATCTACTCAGTTGATTTGATTGGGAAGCTTAACGGTCTATGCGCTACTCCCTACCACTGTACAGCAGTATTTTTGGCAGTGTACTATCCAATTCTTAGCATTCTTTTTACTGGCAATAACAAATACGGGAAGCCTTATTTTGATTTCTGCAATTGTGTTATGCTGGTGCATCATATATCATCAAGAAAAAAATAGACATAATTGCCAGTATACCCGATTTTGTTTTGGAATTAAATGCTTTAGATCTTGGATGCCGCTTTATCTCCTCTGTTATGTTGACTCAGATTTTATTGGACATATTGTTCAACTGGCCAAGAGAAGGAATTCTTGTTCAACGTGTTCTCAACATGTTGACTTCAGATGTTCTCTTTGAGAAATTATTGACACAGAGAAGTAATGACCTTTCTCCAGTTTTGCATATTAAGAACTATTGTTTGTTAATATCTCATCAATCTTCTTTGAGACAATTACAGTTTTGTAAATTTCCAAATTTATTGGAGAAAAGAGATCAATTTTTTCTTCTCATTCTCATGCAGCTTCAGATGTTTTACCCATCAGCTTTTGCTATAGGCTTTTGTACATGTTATCTTGCTTACAGCAAGATCTGCATCCTTGCATTGTAGATGGTAGTTGAACCAACTAATTCAGTATGAACTAATAGTGCAGGGGTTTCTACAGATGCAGCGCCACCAAGGAATGTGTTGTGAGGAAGCACGTGTGGAGTGGTGGTGCTGCAACACCAAGATGCTCGTGTCACCGACTAGAACAAGGCAACAAAAACAATCATATGCAGTCACTCGACCTGTCGATGCTTGCGCAAATTCAGAAGCTTGACTGAATCTGCCAATGCTAGAAGAAGATAGAATAACTCTGAATTTTTTTAATTTTTTATTTTTGCGGGGAGAATAACTCTGAATTTGTATGCCATATATGGAACATGTCATTCATCCGATTTTTGGTTATTCATCTGACAAAATATCTGGATGCAAATGAAATTTTTAACAAGGCCAAGATTTCACTGCCGTATTTTTCATGATGTAGTGAATATTTTATCGGGGGTGCAATGCATTTACCATTTAAATTATTATGTCAATAAAATTGCTCCATGCGAGCGGTTGTCAAATTTCCTTGTAGAAGTACCACTGGAAGTTCATTCTTCTAATCTGTGTGTGCTTTCAGCAGATGATGGTAGGCTTATCAATAAGTGTCTTGTTGAGTGTATCTAAGAAAAATAATGTTCAGTTATTTGTTTGGGAGTCCTCCTTTTGATTCTCCTCCAGCGTTTTGTAGCACTGTCTACTGGATCATCACGTCTTGTACTCAACCCATTAGCTGACCACACACAAAAAGATACTTTGTGTTCAACTCATTAGCTCTAGACCACACACAAAAATATTCTTGTGAGTTGTTGTGAAGACATAAGTATTGCATTGATACACTGGGCTGCATGAGAACTACCCAAAAAGCACTTGAATTTCATTACATAACTAGGTCGGTTTACAATGAACAAACACGATCTGAGTTCGTCATACACAATCATACAGACAATAAATTCAGTAAGCTATTTGAGAAAGTAGCATCTAAATATTCAATATCTACAGACAAGACTATCTATCTGTAGTGACAAGACTATCTTTCTGTAGTGCAACACTCTCCCATCGATCTTGAGATGGACACTGTTCTGGCCTATCTGCAGACATTTGTAGTTCCAATTAGGGGTTGCAAAACCAACATCTGGATGACTGTAAAGTTTCTGCGAAGATGTATTTCCAGTTAGCCTTTGCAACATCCTCATCTGGATGACCATACAGTTTGAGCAATGATTTCTGAAAAAGTTCCAGAGCTTGGACAACTGTTACATGTACACATATCATTGCAGCTCCTTGTGACTGCTCTGTTCCTGTCATGGGAAGAGAACCTTGATATACAGAAACTGTAGATTTGTGGAAAGTTAGTGTTGTCGAAATTTTACTGTGATATTTTCATTCATCAAATAATGGTGCATGATAGCGGACAAGATAATAAGTCAATAGAGATGTGAGCAGGATCTCAACTACAAAAGATTAATTAGTTGTTTTTTTAGAGAAGATTAATTAGTTGTTGATACTATGCCATTCTATCCAAACCTATACAAAAGTAACAAATTCTTCCATTCTGTATTGCCCAAAGCCCCAAACAATCTAGGGAGTAGAATGCGCGTGAGAAAATGCACATCTGTCTTTGAGTCCCTTGCTACTTGCAAATAAAATGAAGGGGGCAATAATTTGCATAGAAATATTAAGAGAACTAGTAAACCCATAGCATCGACTTGTTGGCAGGATTTACCTTACGACCAAAATTTGAAGTCAGGACATGAATTTCTGAAACAAACAACTGCAAATGGTAGGTTTGCTCACCATGAAATCCCGAATGGAAAACAGTAACAAAACGTGAACCAAAAATAAAATCCTAGCTGGACTGAAGATTTAGCTCGCCACCGTACCCTGATGTCGAATCCCAATGGTGTGCTCCACCCACCATATAACCACCCACAGCAGTGCCGAGGCCGGCCGGCGCTTGCTGATGCCACCTGTCGAGCCAGTCGCAGGCTCCCAAAGCTTCAAAACCTTTGGGTAAATGGCAAACAGTCTTAGAAATTCTCCTAGAAAGGAACAGCTTAAAGATTCACGTACACCTAAACCATGTACTTGCATGAGCACACAACTACTAAACACTCCTTAATCTGAATCGTGTTATTCATTTTCTATAGATGGACTAATAAACTCCAAAATACAACACTGTCCTTGTCCTATTCTTATATGCAAGTGCAACTAAACTGATTAATGTTTGCTAACAGGAAAAATTGCTTGCTTTATACTGAATCCCTGATTTGTTGGAACTGCCGAAGAAACTAGTTGTGAGTTCCAATTAGGTAACTGCATAGTGCAGCTACCTACGCCAGCAGCTATGCCTGATTGTACTATATTCAAATCAAGCTAATTTCCTGGTGCACATGACCATCGTGAAGTGACTCATGCAACCAACTTTGATATAATAAACACAAGAGCAGTCGAACCCCAATCCTAACCAATCAGAACATAATTTTCTCGCCTGCGCACCATTGCCTCGTCTCCAAGTCCCTTGCATACATCTTCTTCTGCTCCTAGATTTCTTGGCAGAATTCCAATTCCTCGATTGCCTAATAAATTCACAAAACATAAAGCTAGCATCATCGATTAAAATCTTATCTTAAGAATAGCAAAAAATAGAAATCCTCGTAAAGTGAATATTCTTTAATTGAAGAAATATTGCTCGTATGTATGTGCAAATTTCGATTATAACATAAATATACAGATAGCATTGTCAGCTAGGAACAGACTGACTCTTTATGCACATCATTACTAACCTTCAATTAAGTCAGAACCATCATTTATTGCTAAAGGATGAAAAATTGAAAATTCGTGAAACTTAAACAAAAGCAAAATCAGTAGAGTATTCATATGTCCCGTGACAAACAAAAATTGATCTCAGCAAGATTGAACTCTGATACTCTACTGTTGTTCCTTTCTCCGCAGCCTTGAGCTTCTCCTCTTCTTCTATGTCATCCACATGGCCTTCATCTCCTTGAATTGATCCCACCGCCAGGAGTCCGTCTCGAGCGTTACCTCCATCACCCGAGCTCCTCATTTATCTTTCCTTTCCTTTCTTGGTCTGCTTCCTCTTCCCCTGCACTGCTCCCAAAAACCAATAAGCCTAACCCTAGAAATTCAGAAGTTCATGGAGAAGGATAGGGGAAGACGAGGAGGAGGGTGGTCTTATACCGCCGACAGTGGAGAGGGACGCCGGAGAAGATCGTTGTCACTGCCGAGCTTCGCCCAGATCTTGCATCCCCCACGGTGCCTCCGAGTCGTTGCCGCACGAGAGAGGAAAGGGTAATACTCCACACGCGAAAGAGGTAGTCCTCGCCGTTGGGTCATCCCTCCAGCGCCGTCGCTGGCTCGCTGCCGCTGCCTCCGCATTGACGAGATTTTTTATTTTTTGAGGGGAACCGCAATGGCGAGATGCGAGCAGCCGGAGGGAGAGAGAAACGGACCGGGGGAGTGGGCTAGTTTTTTTTCTTTGCCATCAGGGGTAGTGGACGACCCGTTTTCCATCGACGTAAAATTACATTGCTGACGTTAGTTAAACTAGACCATCGCTCGGTCGATCGACCCGGATGAGG
>NC_057814.1:600692117-600693912 GCF_018294505.1 Triticum aestivum
GGCTGCGGCCAGAGACACATCGAAAACACCTAGGGTTTTGCCTCATCTCACAACTTGCGCCGCCGTCGTAGTCTACTCCATCCCAAACGCTGGCGTGCATCGGGGCGTGGGAGAGCAGGTCTCCGGAACCGTTCGTCTTTGCGATCCTGCACCGGGAGAGGACGAATTAGGTTTTTGGGAAGTGCTGTGCGCGACTGCTCAAATTCGTCATCACGGGTCGTCTTCCGTCCAAGTTGGGCGGTGCTACTCATCGTCATATTCATCGCCGTCAGCGGCAGATCGTCGCCAACATCGTCATCAACACCGTCGCACCCATAATAGCTAACGATCTGTACGTCCAACATCCTCTGTTCATGTCTGTCTCTACAGCTATTGTTACGTGTTTGCTGCTGTTATGCATGTCTTGTTGTTCTTCTAGTTTGCTAGATTATTGCATGCTAGTATCTCTTCTAGTCATGAATTATTTACTAGAACTCCTAGGACGCGGAGCTGATGTCGCCCTTGCCCTTGCCGGCCTTCTTGGGGAGGAGCGTGGTGTGGATGTTGGGCAGCACCCTGCCGGCGACGATGGTGACCGAGCCCAGCAGACGGCCCAGCTCCTCGTCGTTGCGCACCACCAGCTGGATGTGTCGCGACACGATCCGGTTCTTCTTGGTGTCCCGCACTGCGTTGCCGGCGAGCTCCAGAGTCTGAATCAGAGAGAAGGAAAGAAACGGTGAGATCGATTGAGGAAGTGCATGTGTGTCATGTGGAACGAGGCATCGGGAGAGGGCGCGTACCTCGGTGGCGAGGTAGACACGGCCACCAAACCGGGGTCACCACCACCATCAACCTAAAAGCCTTCAAATCGAGAAAATCTACAACTCTGTTCGATAGATCAGAGTCACCCAACACTCCTGCACCGATTGAGCCAGTTGAAGGAAGAGATGATAGGAGACCTACCGGCGAAGGAGTGGTGTTGGCGTGGTGCACCCAACGACCAACCCTATCCTAGGGTTTGTAGAGGAACAGTTAGGGAAGAGAAGCAATTTGTGCCCTGGTCGATTTGTAAATATTTCCTTTTGACATTCATGAAAATCTATGTTGCACTATATTGATACTTTTAATAGATATTATAAATTTATAACCAAGGATAGTTTAATTATGAAAAAAAAGGTCATTTATTGTAAGGAACAATTTTCAAGAATAGCATGAACATTTCATTTTAGCCAATGGATTAATTTTTGAGGACTCTTTTTTAGTCAAGGTAGCTAAAAAGCCATAACATAAATTTAGTGTGCTCTCTTTTAGTCAATGCAGCACGTCCACCATATCGTCACCATTCTACTAAATATCTTCAACCATCACTACAGTGGACTCTAATTATAGCAGATGATACTCTTTACATGTTCATTTTGTATCATAACATCATCCATCTATTGATTTTCTCGATTAGATGTATTTCAATAGATAACAAGATGTGGTATATTGGCTTCAGAAAGATTTTGAACACAACCAATTGCAGCTAAATGAAATTAATTCCTTGTATATTCTACATTTGATCTTAATATCTAGTGGAGTATAACAACCTCACTTTGTTGGAGGAGTGGATGTACAATTTGTCCAGGGCTTTTATAGTTCATTTAACAAAACATATAGCAAGTTAAGTCAATAACTCATCTTCAGTGCTACACCTACACAGCATCCACCTTGTGGCTGAGTTGTTATCACGTTTACTTGTTCCTACCGCTCATCTAGTGTGTGTGCATATATATTGCTGCCCTCCAACTTGGTTTCTTCAACCAGTCTATAGAAG
>NC_057814.1:600694200-600696023 GCF_018294505.1 Triticum aestivum
GTTTTGAGGAAATATGGAACACACTTGTACTACACACACATTAGATTTGGAGGGCATTAGGAAAAGATCGGCTTGCATATAACCCACTCTCCGTAGTGCATCTAATCTGCACCATTTGTCTTCTATGGGGAGATGCACATCGATAAGAGTGGTAGAATGGCACCCAAAATATTCAGAGAGTTGAAACCAAACTTAATGTTCTAGAAGAGCCAATATGTGGTTGGATGGTTAGGAGAATGGTTGTACTCTTAGCCCACGTTGGATCATACCTAGGTTTGTCACCTGTATATCTCCCACGAGGAGTAGAATATTCTCTCAATGGGTGACAACGTTTCTGTTGATAGAGATGTGTATGTGGTGTCCTCTTGAATCTCAATAACACATTTGCAGGCTCGGTTTCTCGAGGTTGCGCATAGGGGTGCGATGTGCATACGTGCGTTTGTTCTACAAGAAAACAATGCTAGTTAACCTTCCCTTTAGTAAAACATTAACGTAAATTCAAAAATTACTTGAAAAGTTCATTTGAAAACCAAATTCATCTATTTTCAAAACAATTTAATTGATTTTGAAAAAAAGTTCATCAAGTTTTACGAAAAGTTTGCAAAATTGAAAAAAGTTTATCAATTTTTAAAAAAATCATCAAGTTTCAAGAAACGTCCGCAAAATTGAAAAACATTCATCAATTTTGAAAAAAAGTTCATCGTTTTTCAAAAAAGTTCATTTTTTGAAGTTCACAATGTAGGAAAAGTTCATCGATTTTGAAGAAAAAGTTCACGGATTTAAAAGAGTTCATCAAACCAGTAAGAAAAAAAAGAAAAAGGAAAAAGAAAAGAAGAAAGAAGGAAGGACGAAAATAGATGAATTAAATTACTAAGGGGAGGTAGCAGCGGGCATTAAAGAAATCACTAGCTGGTTGGTTCGTGCAGCGGGCATTAAACCAGCAAGTCGCTGGTTTGAATACCAGCACGCACGACACCCTTTTGCGTTTTAAAAACAAAAAAGGTAGATGTGCCTGTTGAGAAACCGGGTCAGCCCGGAGGGGTGGCGGCGGCCACGTGCAAAGCGCATGGGCTGGCCCCTCCCGTTTCTCCTCTTTTGTTAAGTGGGTATTTATCCCTTGACCACCTACCCCCTATATAAAGCAACGAGGAGCCATCATTGTAACACCTGATCATTGATTAATAAAGCTGGTCTCCTCCATCTCTCTGTGTCACTTTTACTTTCGCATACTTCGACTACTTCGTCTACGACGCTCGCTCTCGCTCCGCAACCTCGGACCGGACTCGCCGGCGGAGTTGCGGAACACGTTATCAGCACGCTTCGCTCCATCAACTCTCCGTCAAGCCTGCGTCAAGCCTGCATCACGCAGGCTTTCGTCGATCCCGCGGAGGTATAAGATCCGATCCCCACTTTTTGCAAAAATGGATCCCTCTCGTTCCTACGTTTCCGTTTTTGCGATTAGATTATTTTTCGGATTTGATCTACCTATGGTGCGGATTTTCCTCCCAAAAACCGAGCGGACGAACACGTCGCCGACCAATGTCGATGTTCTTGGACTAAGAGGAACTTGTTGACCGCACTATAGGGAGTCGGTACAAATCGCGATCCAGATGATCGTGGTACCGCCGCAAAAACACCAGATATGTCATGCGCCGTCGTTTTTCCGGATGAACGCGACGAAGAACGCATCCCGAGGCCGGCATCCGGATGGCGCCGCGCTGGCCGCGACCCTGCTGGTCGCACGCGCCCCGTCGCGTCCCGCTGACCCCGCCGCCGCAGCCGTCCCGCTGGCCGGCTTGTCGCCGAGCCCCGATGGCCGGCCT
>NC_057814.1:600696794-600704458 GCF_018294505.1 Triticum aestivum
CGTGCGTGCTCTGGCCGCCGCCGCCGCTCCCTCACTGCGGGCGCTAGGGGAAACCCTAGCGTCGCCCCTTGGCGAGCAGCGCCGCGCCTGGGCCGACACTGGCGCGGTTTCACTGGCCCCTGATGGGCCCTGGCCATGGGCTTTTGGTCCTCTAAAAAAAAAGGGGGCAAAGGCGCTGGCTGCTGGGCCTGGATGGGCCGCGCGCCATGGGGATCTCAAAAAAAAATGAAGAGGGGCGCCGGCTGTTGCGTAAAATTGCGGTTTAGCCCCTGTATTTTTTCAGTTTTCGCGCGATTTTTATTCCTGCAGCAATATTTCGCGTAGACCCCCCTGGAACTGTCTGTTTTCGCTGAAAATGCATTTTTTGCTTAAAAATACCTCGGGAATTCAATTTTTGGGCTAGTTTTCTCATACTAGATCCGCTTAACATGCTATTTTTTGTAACATGATATTATTGTATGATTTTACTGCTGTAGATTAATTGTTTAGCACTCTTAATCATTTAGTAAGTCATATAATAGCATGTTTTAAATAGTGGAACGTCATTTTATTGAATAAGTTTATCAACATCGCTTTGTGCAACAGATTACCTGCTGTAATCTCATGATTTTTGCATAAATCGCAGATGGCCGGAATTGCCCACAAGGAGTTTCCTGAGTTGGCCCAGACAGGGTTGAACTACCTGTCATGGTCCTCGGACTGCGAGATCTTTCTCCAGGGCAAAACCCTCCTGAGGGCGATCGGTAAGGGGGCCCAGCTGGCCGTCACTGATCCCAAGTTCGAGACTGAGAATGCGCAGGCTCTGCACTTTCTCCGTCATCACCTGTCACCTACTCTGAAAGATGAGTATATGGCTGAGCGCAGTGCTTCTGGCCTTTGGACCGCTCTTAAGCAGCGGTTCGAGCGGCTGAAGTACACTGTGAAGCCACGTGCAGAGGCAGAGTGGATCCGTCTGAGGTTTGCGGACTTCAAGACAGTTCGGGAGTACAATTCGGCTCTGCACCGGATTTGTACGACTCTTCGGTTGTGTGGTACTGAGATTACCGACTCCCAGAAGATTGAGAAAACCCTATCCACTTTCCACCCCGACGCGGTCCAGTCCTCACGGAACTACCGCCAGGGGAACTACACGAGGTATTCAGAGTTGATTGACGTCCTCCAGGTGGCGGAGGCGCAAGACGAGGTTCTCAAAAAGAACTTTGTCGCGCAACCACTTGGGGGGAGTTCTCGCCAGGAGGTGAACGCTCTCAAAGTCCGCAAGCCTCAACAGAAGAAGAGGGGCCGGAAGGGCAAGAAGAAGGGCCCTCACCCCCCCGCCCCGGCTAAGCAGAACAAGCCGGGCAAGGGAGGGCAAAGGCCTCAGGACTGCTTCCGTTGTGGCTCGGTGGAGCATTTCTCCCGCCAGTGCCGCGCACCACCGGAGGTCGTTGCTGCATATAAGGCTCGGAAGGCGCGTGAGACGCACCTCGCCTTGGTTCAGGAGGGAGCTCCACCGGCGCCCATGGCGGCACCCGTGATGATTGCTACTCCCCCTGCTGCTCCTATAGAGGCGACCCCCGTGGTGCCCATCGCGGCAGCTTTGGCGGTCTCTACCGAGGCCCACGTCGCCATGGAGGTTGACCATATGGCCGCCTCGGCGGCGCCGCCACTAGACATTGATGCTGCCTCCAAGATAATTTCTGAGGAGGATCAGCTCACTAGTATGGAGATTGCGGCGGAAGTGAATGGCTTCTTCACCGAGTCCACTTAGCATACCTCTTTGGTTATCACGATTCCGTGCTTTGCTACAATAAAATTGAATAAATTCGATTTGGTTGTAAGCTCTATGAGAGCATAAACTTATTCTTTACTTTGGCGATTGGATGACATTTATTCATTTATTCCATTATTTATACATGATAGCATGTTATGTTCTGAGATGTGTGCATTTATTTTTAATGTATTTTCTTCCTCATTACATTAATTAGATGTCATATTTTAGAACGCGTGTGGCGCCCAAATGGAGGAAACGTGCCTTGCCGATAGCGCCACCACTCATACCATTTTACGAGAAACTAAGTACTTTGAGTCCATTAAAAAATCTCCGGGAAGTATTATGACAATCGCCGGCTGCGGTTCTCACATAGTTGGCTCCGGACGAGCCACTATTATACTCCCCATGGGAACAACTTTGCTCATTAATGATGCGTTGTTGTACCCGGAGTCGACTCGTACTCTATTAAGCTTTAGAGACATCCGCGCTAATGGTTTCCATGTTGAGACCGATGATGAAAACGGCAAGGAATGCCTACTCATCACAAAGCGGGATGAAGGTGGTAAACATGTTATCGAGAGGCTTCCTTCTTTTGACACAGGGCTATACTACACTAAGATAGTAGCACCGCCCGTGTACACTACCCTCAAGACCGTCTTTAGAAGCTCTGAACTCTTCTGCCTCTGGCACGATAGGTTAGGCCACCCCGGACTTAGGATAATGAGAAATATAATTAACAACTCGCATGGCCATAATGTTAACGTGAAGAACTTCCCGAATCCTGATGATTTCGTGTGCTCCGCATGCGCTAAGGGGAAGTTAGTCATTAGGCCATCACCCCTCAAGGTGAGGGATGAAATCTCCGCGTTTTTGGAACGTATACAAGGGGACATATGCGGTCCAATTCAGCCCCTCACGGGGCCGTTTCGGTACTTCATGGTGCTCATTGATGCTTCCTCTAAATGGTCCAATGTTTGCCTGCTGTCAACAAGGAACCATGCCTTTGCAAAATTGATCTCACAGATCATACAAATGCGGAATAATTTCCCGGATTATCGTATAAAGTCTATTCGAATGGACAACGCCGGAGAATTTACTTCAAAGGCGTTCGATGATTATTGCATGGCAATGGGAATCAAAGTTGAGCACTCGGTACCACATGTTCATACACATAATGGACTTGCCGAGGCATTGATTAAAAGAATTAAATTCATTGCCCGACCGCTCCTTCAGGGTTGTAATTTACCAACTACATGTTGGGCCACGCAGTGTTACACGCGGCTAATCTCATCAACTTTCGACCGTCGGCCTACAACATCCACTCTCCTGTTCAACTTGCGCAAGGGTCGGCACCGAAAATTTCCCACCTTCGTAGGTTCGGTTGCCAGGTATATGTACCAATACCACCCCCCCAGCGATCGGCGATGGGCCCGCTCCGTAAGTCGGGGATATACGTTGGTTATGCGACTGTGTCCATAATCAGGTATCTGGACCCCATGACAGGAGACTGTCACACGGCTCGTTTTGCTGATTGCATTTTTGACGAGGATCTTTTCCCGACTTTAGGGGGAGAGAATCAACCCCTTGATGCTAAAAGTCGAGAAATCACGTGGCAAGCCACGGGGATCCACGCTCATGACCCGCGCACTGCTGAGACTGAGAGAGAAGTCCAAAAGATAATAGATTTGCAGTCTTTAGCAAATCAACTGCCCGACCACTTTAGTGACTTAAAGACTGTGACAAAATCGCATGTGCACGCGCGCAATGCACCGGAAAGGGTTGAAATACCGAAGAAAAATGATGGTATGCCCGCTCCCGTCCAAAGGCCTAAAAGGACGAGAAATCCGGCTTCTCAAATCCCAAGTACTCGGGGACGCCCGACGAAAAAGGATAAGAGAGATTTATCACAGCCTGTCACCAAAGTACCCCAAATTGAAACGGGGAGCCAGTCGAGACCTGGCACAAGTACGGAAAATTCATTGCACGAAATTCCGGACTTAAACTTTCCCATAGGGGAAACACCCAGCGGAGATGTGAGTGCACACATCGGCGCGGGAAATCTAAAGGACCTTGCTCCCATAATGGGAAATTTGGTAGAGCAAGTGTTTGCGCCTGATGCGCTCCATGACGAAATGGCCATAAATTATATTTATACGGGGGAGTCCCTGAACCGAGCAACGGTGATTGTCGACATCAACTTTGCTACGAAAATTGCCTCAATCATAGATCTTGACCCTGAGCCTAACACGCTCGCTGATTGCAAGAAAAGGTCGAATTGGAAAGATTGGCAGCAGGCAATTACTGCCGAATTATTATCTCTCAACAAAAGGAAGGTGTTCGGACCAGTTTGTCGAACTCCTCCCCACATTCGCCCTGTTGGCCATAGGTGGGTTTTTGTTCGAAAGAGAGATGAAAATAATAAGGTAGTACAGTACAAAGCAAGGCTCGTTGCTCAAGGGTTCACTCAACGACCAGGTGTCGATTTTGAGGAGACTTATTCCCCAGTCATGGATGGAGTTACCTTTAGATACTTGATCTCGATGGCAGTAAACATGGGCTTGAAAATGAAACTAATGGATGTTGTCACTGCTTACCTATATGGTAACTTGGATTCGAACATATACATGAAGGTTCCAGAAGGTATCCCTGTTCCGAACCATGATAGAGCAAATAGGGGTCTATACAGTGTTCAACTTCAAAAGGCACTGTACGGACTCAGACAGTCCGGTAGAATGTGGTACAATCGCTTAAGTGATTTCCTTCATGAGAAGGGCTACACGAGCAATAAAGATTGCCCATGTGTTTTTATACGGCGATCCCAAGATGTATTCTGTATAATCTCGGTGTACGTGGACGATTTAAACATAATCGGTACACCTGAGGATATTGAGGAAGCGAGTTCCTACCTGATGTCGGAATTCGAGATGAAGGATTTGGGTAAAACCAAGTTCTGTCTAGGTCTGCAACTTGAACATTCCCCTGATGGGATTCTAGTGCACCAGTCGGCCTACACCCAGAGGTGTTGGAAAGATTTGGATTTGATAAGGCATATCCTTCTAAGACCCCGATGGTCGGAAGATCTTTACAGCCAGACAAGGACCCGTTCAGGCCAAAGGAAGAGGGGGAGGAAACTCTGGGACCAGAGGTTCCTTACCTGAGTGCAGTTGGAGCACTCATGTACCTCGCAAATTGTACACGGCCAGACATTGCGTTCGCCGTCAGTTTGCTTGCTCGGTACAGTTCTGAACCTACCAAAAGACATTGGAAAGGTGTCAAGGACGTCTTCCGTTACCTGCAAGGGACCAAAGATCTTGGTCTATTTTATAAGAGGAATCAAGACTTATCTATTATAGGCTATGCCGATGCTGGGTACCTGTCGGACCCGCATGATTGCAAATCGCAGACTGGCTATGTTTTCCTTTGTGGTGGAACTGCGTTTTCCTGGAAATCGTCCAAGCAAACACTTGTGTCGACTTCCACGAACCACTCGGAAATCATGGCACTATTCGAAGCGTCAAAAGAGTGTGTATCGCTTCGGCGGATGATCGGCCACATTCAGCAGACATGTGGGCTGAACACCGTACAAACCCCTACCATTATCTATGAAGATAATGCTGCTTGTGTTGCACAAGTCCAGATGGGTTATGTGAAGAGTAACCTCACAAAGCATATTAGTCCCAAGTTCTTCTATGCGCATGAGCTGCAACAGTTGAACGAGGTGAGAGTTTTGCATACTAAGTCCTGTGACAATCTTGCTGATATGTTCACTAAATCATTACCGGCATCAACCTTAGAGAGGTGTGTGCGTGGAATCGGTATGATGAGACTTAGGGAGATGCAAGGTTCAGGGGGAGAAACTTCACAAACTCGTCACTAAAATCTCAATCCTGATGATCGAGTACTCAACTTGATGGTTGAGTGGATTGTACTCTTTTTCCCTTGAGTGAGTTTTCCTGATGTTTCTCACACGAGGTTTTTGACGAGGCAATTCGTGCAATACAACAACGTATACTGTGTGCTCTTTCTCCACTTTTTTTTCCCACTGGGTTTTTCGGAGTTTTGAGGCATGGATATACAGATAATTACCCAAGGGGGAGTGTTGAGAAACCGGGTCAGCCCGGAGGGGTGGCGGCGGCCACGTGCAAAGCGCACGGGCCGGCCCCTCCCGTTTCTCCTCTTTTGTTAAGTGGGTACTTATCCCTTGACCACCTACCCCCTATATAAAGCAACGAGGAGCCATCATTGTAACACCTGATCATTGATTAATAAAGCTGGTCTCCTCCATCTCTCTGTGTCACTTTTACTTTCGCATACTTCGACTACTTCGTCTACGACGCTCGCTCTCGCTCCGCAACCTCGGACCGGACTCGCCGGCGGAGTTGCGGAACAGTGCCGGCCCAGCGTGGAGGGGGGTATGCACCCGTTGGCAAACTGAACTGTAGCGGGCGCCTTAACCGCTGTATTGGGGAGCTCATATGCTGCGTTTCAAGCGCTCGTTCGTGGAAGAAGCCTCATGCAGCCAAAACATTGGGCCGGCCCAACGAGTGCGTCGCTCGCTCAACACTTCCTTCCTTCGCTCCTTCTGCAGCTTGGTCACGTTGACCGGTCAAGCATTGACTTTTGTAAAAAATAAAAAATAAATGAATTAAAAAATGTTCATGGATTCTAAAAAAGTTCACAAACTTCAACAACGTTCATCAATTCTTCTTAAAGTGCATCAAATTTGAAACAAGGTCATCAATTTTGACAAAAAAGTTCATTGAATTTGAAAAAAGTTCTTCATATTTGAAAAAAATCATCAATTTCGAAAAAATTCCACAAATTTGAAAAAAAATATCATCACAATTGAAGAAAAGTTCATCAATTTTGAAAAAAAGTTCATCGAATTTGAAAAAATCTCTAATTTGAAAAGTTCATCAATTTTGAAAATCAATTCACAAAAAATTGGAAAAAAATCATCAATTTTGTAAAGAAATCTCAAATTTTTAAAAAGCCCGTCGATTTTGTAAAAACATCAGAAAAAAAAGTTCACGAATATGGAAAAAAGATCGTCAATTTTGAAGAAAAGTTCACAAAACTTCAAGAAAGTTTATCGATTTTGAAAATGTAAATGCATTTGAAAAAAATCAGGAAAACGGAAAAAGAGAAAGGGGAAACAAGAAACGAGAAACGAAAACAGAAAAGGAAAAATGGGAAATGGAAAACCACGAAACGAGGAAAGGAATAAAAGGGGAAAAAGAATTTGTTTCACAAACAGGTGGGATAGACTATTGGTTGTGCGCTACATTTCTAACGTAGAGGTTGCGTGTACGAAACTGGTCGCGTGCATATTTTTGGGGAGTTTACAGAAAATAGAATGGGATATGAGCTGGCCCAGGTAAGAGCACCTTGAACAAAGAAACCATCGACCACTGAGGTCGTCGCATGTGATTGCTCCACGTCGTCGCCTGAGATAAATACAGTGGATTCTTTTTATAACATATGATACTCTTTAAATGTTTATATTGATCATAATATCATCCAACCATTGGTTTTCTTGGTCAAATTGATTCTATAGATAACAAGAGGTGGTATATTTCCTTTGAAAAGATCTTAACACAACATATTGTAGCTAGATAAATTATTATTATTTTATGTTCTATCTTTGATCTTAGTATCTAGACAAGCACAACAACCTCACTTTGTTAGAGGAGTGGACTTACAATCCCACTAAGAATCCTATAGTTCATTTAATAAAACATGTAGCAAGCTAAGTCAATAAATCATCTTCAGGTGCTACACCTACATACCGTCCACCTTGTCTTTGAGTTGTGATCTCATTTATTTCTTCCTACCTCTATATATACCGCTCACATCCGACATGGTTTCTACAAACATCCAAGAAGATAACCAACACGGATAGTGGTAGACA
>NC_057814.1:600704600-600724903 GCF_018294505.1 Triticum aestivum
AAATATGCAACACGTGTTGTACGACGTACACATTAGATGTGGGAGGTGTTAGGAAATGATCTTTTTGGATTTTTATTCTTTACATTAATGAATGTTTGTTTTGAAATAAATTGATATTTGTAACATATTGTTCAAAATAGTTCGTCAATTTTGAAAATCAAGTTCAAAAAAAATCCGAAAAAATTCATCAATTTTGAAAAGAAATCTAAAATTTTAAAATAGGTCATCGATTTTGGAAAAACATCACAAAAAGTTCACGAATTTGGAAAAAGATCATGAGCTTGAGGCGATGACCTATTGGAAGTTCACCAAAAAGTTCTTCTCTTGGCCCTGCAGTGGCGGCTCGCGCTTCTAACTAGGCTTTGTTCTTCTCTCGAGCTTGAGGCGATGACCTGGGAGCTCCCCGTCTCCAGCAGCCCAGTGCTGTAGCAATGAACCAAACTGGGTCGTGAAAGCCATAGAAGAAAGTAGAAACTGGGCCGTGCTGGTCGTGAATGACAATACAAAAAGAAAAGAAAAAGGCATGCACACGGTCGAATACTGTTACATGACTGTATCCGCGTCATCGTGCACAAAGCCGAGCATCCATGTCTCACACTCGCGCCAATCCATGGCAGCCGCACTACTTGTGTGTTGTCATCACCGTGATACGGTCACCGCCGCTGCAGGGCCAAGAGTCGGTGTCCTAGATGTCGGGTGATTATCGCTATCCAACGGGCCAGATCAGATCGGGTCGGTCGCTACCATTTACGAGCAGGCGTCGTGCAAGTAGCAAACGCCATCGTTATCCCATCGGTTTTTTTTTTGTTTACACAGTATAGACGCGGGCGTTCATGTATACACGTATATACTTATTCCTATAAACACACATAGACCCTACCCCTCTGAGCATTTTTCGAGAAAGTGAGCCGGCATATCATCTTGAGATTGACGAAGTCACCACGCGCACCTTATAGTCGACGTGAACGTCTCCTCCCACTGAACGCGCATCGTCGATAATTCTAAAATAAATTCATGAATAATGCAAGCATCAGGACTTGAACCATGATGGGCTAGGATACCACTGTCCTCCTAAGCATCCAACCACATATTGGTTCGCTCGTCATCCCATCGTTGTTGCATAGCCAATGGTGATGGCCAGTTGGCAATAGCTACCATAAAGTGTTGCCATGAGCCGTCCCGTGGCTGCTGCTCCAACATCTAGCCTCACGTGCCGCCAGACCAAGAGAAGCTATCGTTGCACACCTACTGAGATCGCCATCGGCAGATAAGGGCATGTATAATGGTTGATAAGATAGTCTTATCTTAAATCTTGCATGTTAATTAGAGATGACAAAAAAAATGTCTACAATGGGTCATCTCTTAGCCTTATTTTCAGTAACTAGTTGTTCCTAAAAACGTGGCGAGACATATTATGCTAAGAGATCATATCTTGTCTTCTCTTAAATAAGAGAAGACGAGTCTTTTCTTATTAGTTCTCTCTCCTCCACTTCATCATTTATCCTACACGGCACTCCTAAGATAGCACCATTGTACATGCCCTAATGCAGTGAAACATGAAATGTGCACTGGATTGGCCAAGCAGCAGCCCGCCCACCTTGTAGCCATGCCGCCAGTGGCGAAGCAATACTTGAGCTGGCTAGTCAATTGATGTCAATTGACTACACAGATTTTTCCAAAAACAACATACAACCAGCAGAAATTGCGCCAAAAAACTTATAAATGCATCAATCTGACTAAACAACACTTAGTTGACCACACATGATTAGATTTCTGGCACCGCCACCAACGCGGCCCACCCCAAAAGACAAAGGAGGAAGGACTTCTCCTTGACTTCCCTTCGTGGGCAAGCCCACTGTAGAGCCGCACTGCCTCGTCCACGACCACGACCATTACATCTCATGTCACCTACATTTGATTTTCGAAAGCCATAAATATTAATTTTTTAAAAATGTGCAAGCTTCTTGAAATATGTCAATATATGTTCTTTATAGTCATGAGTATTTAAAAATCTATTGTGCCCGTACTAAATCAACGACAACTATTCCCTTTGATTCTGAATATAAATCTTTTTAAAGATTTTAATATGGACTACATACGGATGTATATAGACATATTTTAGAGTCTAGATTCACTCATTTTGCTCCGTATGTAGTCCGCATTGGAATCTTTAAAAATACTTATATTTAGAATGAAAGGGTATTTTTTTAGAAAAAAGTCCATTTTACTACCCTGAGAAAACATGGTGATTCACATAACCCCTGGTTTTTTTCTGCTCCTTTACCCCCTCAACAATCTCATACCGGTCAAAAAATGTCCCTCGCTAGTTTGCTCCAATCAGATGCTGAGGTGGACAAAGTCAAAGCGGTATTGGACCAGGGCCCACCCGTTAAAAAAATCCACCTGCTAATTAAACTCCGTCTCTCTCTCCGCCGGCGCCACTCGTCGTGCACGCAGCGAACAGGAACACCGTGACCCCGCTTCATCCCGAGCCCGCATCGCCGTGCATTGATCTCCATTGCTCGCCGTGCCCCAAAAAGCTTTGGAACGAAGAGCCATGGAGGAGCTCAAGCCACTGCCCAGCCCTGCAGCTCGTGTCATGCCGCCGGGATCCACCTGCACCCACCCCGCCATCCTCTCTACATGGTCTCTCTTTTCTTCCTCACCCCGCACGCTCTCGTTCCTGACTTCCCGTGCAGCCGCCATGGAATCCTTCGCACCGACGCCGGGAAAGACCGCATCGGAGCTCCACGACGCCAGGTCCTCGCGGCGTCCTGCTACGTCCCCGCGTCCTGATCCACGCCCCTGCGCTGCCCCTCGCCGGGATCTGGCGGGATCTAGCGAGTCCCGCCGCCGCCGTCCCGCATCGCACCGCAGCGGCCGGCTTCCCGCACGACCCGCTCGAGTTCCAGCACGCGTTGACCCCGTCCCCAGCCCCTCCCCAACCCATTCTACCACACATGCATGCTAGCCATGAGCCCCTAATGCTGATGCACCTCTCCCCCTCTTCCCTGTGCCTTTAGTGCCCTGCCACCTAGCTTCCGACGGCGCTGCCGCTGGCCTGGGCCATGCCGGAGACATCGGTTGTCCCCCTGGCTGGTTTGACTAGTAAATTGCTGACTAGGCTGACTTTCAACAGGTGGGCCCCTCTCTCACTGGACGAGACTTGCCTGCTCCCTTCCCATGCTCCCATCCGTGCTCCCGCATACGTGGCTTGATTTGATTGGAAGAAAATAAGGCCCGGCCCCACCCCCTGAAAATCGGGGGATGATTAGATTAGAAAAGAAAAAAGGGAAAGAACAGCCGTAGGATGAAGTGGGAGCACGGATGGGAGCATGGAGAGGGAGCAGGCTAGCCGGATCCGGCTCCTAGGGGCCTAATTTTGCCGTTTTGTAGGCGCTGGCCCACCTGCTAGCGTCTCTCTCCTGTCCCCTCACTTTTCCTCACTGGCCCACACACGTGCTCCCTCCTCCCCCTCCACGCACACACGGACACGGCATGGAAGCCCTCCACTCCTGTCCCCGCCGCCTGCCACGCCGCTCCGCTCTTGTGTCAAATACTGCTTTGACCTTGTCCATGTCAGCATTTGGTCGCGACATACCAGCCAAGGACATTTTTTGACTGGTATGGGATTGTTGAGGGGGATAAAGGAGCAGAAAAAAACATTAGGGGGTATGTAAACCATCAAGTTTTTTCAGGGTAGTAAAGTGAACATTTTTCCTTTTTTACTTGTCAGCACAACTTCACCAGCTGGTTCTCACGCTTATGTGTATAGTTGTGTTCGAATTTTCACAAGAAAAAATAGTTTTGTCGGAATGTTTGAATTAAGTTGTTATGTTGACACGTTAAACCTTGTAAAATTTGGTTGCTGGCATATTTTCATGTATAAGGAACGCAGAGGAACAAATTATAAAGTTTGCACTTAAAATCTTGGACACTTCTAGGAAGCCTTGCTGCCTGTGAGGTGCTCAGTCAATCTCAACATGGTCTTCATATGAAAATCCAGTTTCAGTTGTACCAACAATCTTGCTGCACAATTAGAGTGTAAAAATGCAAGATACAAAATCCAGTTTGATTTCCAGCTCAGCTTCGCCGGTGAAACTGTAACATTCCTTGCTGTCGGACCACGGGCGTTTCAGTGCTACAACCCACAATACAACATGATGGACTCTGAACTTCGAGCTGAATTCAAAACAAAACGCGACGGTTTCAGAGAGGGAAGAGCGGTAGCATCTCGGTTTCAGGCGGATTAGCATTGACAAATCACAGGAAGTAACAAGAACAAGATTGCAAGCTGCAATCCATTCCAACCAGATCCACCACCAACATCGATGACACACCAAACCAAAACATGCACAAGAAGACTGATCTAATCTAGAACTCCTGGGAAGCAGAGCCGATGTCGCCCTTGCCCTTGCCGGCCTTCTTGGGAAGCAGCGTGGGGTGGATGCTGGGCAGCACCCCGCCGGCGGCGATGGTGGCGGAAACTTGCAGCCGGCCAGATCGATGTGCCAGGGCACGATACGGTTCTTCTTGTTGTCCCGCGCCACATTGCCGGCGAGCTCCAGGGTCTGAATCAGAGGGAGAGCAAGAAACGGCACTACAAAAAAATACACTTCCGTGATGATATGTGTTTGTCACAGTAGGTCGCGTTTTCTGTCATGCATGTACATCCATGACAAATTTATGACAGAATCAAGATAGTCATACCTGTGCTGTCGTAGAAGTGTTCCATGACATTGCCAAAATTATCATCACGGAAGTGTCCACTTCCATGACGATAAATCGCGCGTCACAGAAGTGCTTTCGTCAAGGGTGAACGACACGTGGCATCCACCGTAACGGAACGTCGTTAAGCTATCGGGTCGGGTTTTGGATCCGATAACCCGTTAACAGCCCCGACCAATGGGGATTTTCCACGTGTAAAATCATCATTGGCTGGAGGAAACACGTGTCGGCACATCGTTGGGACAGATGTCATCCACTCATTGGACGGAAGGCGCCTATGATACGTCGACACGTGGCACGGCCCAACAGAGGCCCATTCCTGTGAAAAGGCCGGCCCGTTTGACTTGGTCAAAAGGTGGCGAGCCGGCCCATGGAAAGCCTGTTAACGGCCTTTTCGCATATAGCCCATTTACAGCCCGCTAACCCAAGGCCCGTTACGCCCTATCCGAATTAGGCCCAGTAGCGTCATCTGGGCCATCCAATATGATTCCAGCCCGTTTTCACTTCTGGCCCATGTATGGCCCATGACGTCTTTCGGCCCATATGAGGCCCTATGTAACTCTTGGCCTATTAACGGCCCGTGGTGAAACTGGCCCGTAATGAACAGTGTATCACTTTACACCCATTAACGGCCCGTGGTGAAACTGGCCCGTAATGAACAGTATATCACTTTATACCCATTAACGGCCCATGGTGAAACTGGCCCATAATGAACAGTGTATCACTTTATACCCATTAACGGCCCGTTATTCCGTTGGGTTGTTTCCAGCCCATGTTATCTTTCGGCCTTCTCAGAGCCCATTTATTCTTGGGCTCTCTTCCAGCATTCGTTTACTTACGGCCCATTACTGTCATTTTCTGCTTGTGGGCCAAATTCAGCCCGTGGTTACAGTCGGCCCGTTTGTGGTCCGTTAATACGTTGGGTCGTTTTCATAGCGTCATCAAATACGGCCTATTAACGATGGCCCGTTATGGTCGGCCCATGAACAGACGATTCCAACTCTAACCCGTTTACGGCCATAATGCGGCCTGTTATTGGCCCATGTTTGGCCAATCGATCATACGGCCCGTATAAGGCCCATTGATGATACGGCCCGTAGAAGGCCCATTGTTTCTACGGCCCGTAGAAGGCCTACTATTTCTACGGTCCGTAGAAGGCCCACTGTTTCTACGGCCCGTAGGAGGCCCGGTGTCACTATAGTAAATATTAGCCCATGGTTATTGTGGCCTAGTTTTAAAAAATAGGTTATTGCAGCCACTAGCAAACCGCGGAAAAAGAACTGCACTGACTACAAGCAAACAAATAAACAAGACAACAAGGAAAGAAATAAGCAAGCAACTTATGCTAGCTATCACGGCTATTACACATATTACATCCACTGGGCATCAAAGTTCGCCACCAGTGCAAATATAGGGAACAAAGCAGCATATAAACGCCGCAGCAAAACATGTCCAGAACTGAAACCACTTCAGAAGAGTTCAAGAAACAATATCCTGGGTACCCATAATGCTGGCAAGATGCTTAGCAAGCTTATTAACTTTCTCTTGTTTGGCGCTTAAATCCTCCAGCGCTTGCTGTTGCACAAGAAAGTATGCATCTGAATTCTGCAGGGACTTCCTCAGTCCTTCGGCTTCTTGCCGCAGCATAGCTGACTGATGCCTTTCAGCTTGTAGCTGAGACTGAAGAAGCTGAAGTGATTCAGGCAGCAAGTTCGAAGAGCTTGTGCCAGCGGTACTGGCCAGTAACTCGAACACTACATCAACGCAGGACTGTGGGGTTTTCTCACTGTCTACAAGATCGTTTTTATCACCTTTCTTGGAGACCAACAGGGTTGTCTCACTATCTTGAACCTTATCTGCATTACTTTCTCTACCATTGTATAGTGGGGTGCTCTTCTCCAATATTCGGTTTGCATACTACAAGAGAAACAAGCAGACACATCACAGGTTTAGCTTGTAGTATACGAAACTCATTTGGTAAACCGGTTCAGTAGTAAGGTGGACAGGATAACAGCATGAAACAAACATATATCTATGTACTATGGTCACTGTATTGTCCATATCATTCTAGTTTATATTCCCTAATCAAGATAGAGACACAGTTCAACTCATATATTTTTAGGACACAGCAGCATAGACATAATATAAGTGTGAGAAACTACACAGCATTGGCAGCACTTGTAATGTGCATCACATGAGAACATAACTGTTTATACAACTTAAACTGAAATCAACATAGAGCAACAAGTTAGAACAGCAATCCAGTTAAAGAAATAGGTTTAAAACATACCTGTTGCGCCATTGGAGTTTCAATTGGATCCTTCAAATTCGAAAGTAGTTGGTATGAGTAAATACAATGATGCAACAGCAAAGGAGTATGCTCTTCTGCTTTAAACATGGAGTTTGGGTTAGCTGTGGTGGTCTTCGTACATTGAGCACTGCGGTAGCTTTACAAACTGCTCGTGTGGGGGTACTCTGTGGTGGACATGGTGCTTTGTCAACTATAAGTGGGTTACTATCCGCTAGGGTTGCGGTTAGATGGGTTGTAGCTGGTTCTCTGCCCAACGGTGTAAGTGTGCAATCTGGAAGAGTCTCGATTATGTGTGGTGGGGCTAGTTTGTGGGCCAGTACAACCATGGTTCTATATGCATCGACGGGTAGCACTGTCTTTTGTGAAGAACGGGTTTTTGCTCCCTTAGATACTGCCATCACCCCCTCCAATTCAAATGGCTGGTAAACAAGAAAAGAAATTGAACGTACAGACATTGTATGATAGACAGATGTGGTAATTCACATATATGTTGTCTAACCAAACAGGACAGCATGACACAATTTCACATATATGATGCCTAACTAAACAGGATAGCATGACACAGTTTCAGATATATGATGGATAACTTAACACGATATAATGGCATAATTCAACATATGATGAGTACCTAAACAGGATGACATGACAAAACTATATGATGTCTTTCTAAAATAGGTTGGAATGAAATAATTACATACATGTTGTCTAAGTATACAGGATGGCATGATATAATTGACATAATTGATTCATATACTAAGCAGTTGGCACTCGCATGTATGATCTCTAAACTAAGCAGATAGAATTCAATATTGTGCATATGATGTCTAAACTAAGCAATGCAAGACACCATATGCATCATATGAGAAATATAAGCATTGCAACTTAGAGCATACACCTCAGGTGGGATATAGGACTGGTCATCTGTCTTTGAATCCTCCTCTGAGGAGCTTCCTGTAACCATCGAGATATATGCTTCAACAGGTACCATTGCCTGCTCTGAAGACCTTGTTTTCACTCCAGATTTTTCCATAACCGGCTCAAATGGCTGATACACATGAAGAGTAGTTCAATATACACAGATTGTCAACAAATGGAATACGTAATGAAAAAAAAGATGGCATGAGATAATTCACATATATGATGCCTGGCTCCATGGCGGTGCATAATTCACATATATGATAACTGGCTGAAAAACATGGCATTGCATAATTCACATATCTGATATAGAAAGCAAACAGGAGGCATTCACACAAAGCATGTCTAATCTAAGCAGATGGCATGGCAATGCAAGACACCATATGCATGATATGAGCAATATAACCCAGCCAAGTTAGAGCATGCACCTCGGGGGGAATACGACTGGTCATCTCTCTCTGAATCCTCCTCTGAGGAGCTATCTGTAAGCAGCAAGAAATCTGCATCGACAGGTAGCACTGACTGCTCAGAAGACCTTGTTTTCACTCCAGATTTTCCCATGACCGACTCAAATGGCTGATGCACAGGAAGAGTAGATTAATGTATAAACATTGTTGACAAATGGAATACATTATGGGAAAAAATATGGCACAATACAATTCACATATACGATGACTGGCTAAACAGGATGGCATTGCATGATTCACGTATATGATGCCTGGCTAAAGAAGATGGCATTGCATAATTCTCATATACTCCCTCCGTTCCTAAATATTTGTCTTTTTAGAGATTTCAAATGGACTACCACATACGGATGTATATAGACATATTTTAGAGTGTAGATTCACTCATTTTGTTCCGTATGTAGTCACTTGTTGAAATCTCTAAAAAGACAAATATTTAGGAATGGTGGGAGTATGATATAGAAACCAAACAGGTGGCATTCACACAAAGCAAATCTAAACTAAGCTGATGACATATAAGGTGTATAATGTAAGCAATGCAAGGCGCCATATGCATGATATGACCAACATCAGCATGCCAGGTTAGAGCAAACACCTCAGGTGGTAAACAGGCGTGGTCGGCTCCTTCTGAATCTCCATCTGAACAGTTATCTCCCTCTGGAATACAATCTGGAAATGCAGGAGAGGGGGCCACTTCGCCCACCATGGAGCCGCGTCTGCATGACATTATATTCGCACGCAACGGTCTTCTCTTTTTCTCTACATGTTTAGTACGATTGTGTACAATATCTGACATGCATAATAAAAAATAGTTAGATTTTGTAAGGCCTAAGGGGTGCATGCAAAAATCAAGACTGATGGTAGCAAACGAGTGGATGGATCCAAAACTAATGATAGCAGGTAGATTATAGCTTCAGTTTAAAAAGATAGACAATGGATCATCTATTGTTTGTTGCCCACCCAACATGAACCACATAGAAGACCCTAGATGAACCAGATAGTAGACAGATACTATTCGTTGCTGGCTCGATATGAGACCCATGGGCAATTCAAAACTCAAGATTGAATGATAAAGTAGCAGGTAATAATAACCGATGTATAACGTAAGCAAACACGAAAGACTGCGACCTCTCTTCCGGAACTGTGTAGTCCTCAGGTTCATCTGCTCACTCGATGATGGTAATGAAGATGGCGTGGCTGCCGGCAACGGGGAAGATGATCTGAGGCGGCAAAAGGAAGTCTGCAGGGGGGATCTCTGCTGCAGTGAACGCTTCTGTCGATGGTGCACCTCAGGTGGGGTGGATGACGGCACGGCAGGAGCAGGACATAACACACAGAGTTTTCTTTGACGCCTATCTGAAAATGAAGTAAATCTGTAAGGGCTCCTTACAATTGGAGGATTCTATAAACGCAGGGACAGGAAAAACACAGGAATAGGATAGGAATGCACGTGCAAAACACAGCATTTGGAAACATAGGATTTCAGTCAACCTAGGTGTTTGGCTCACATGAATTGGAAGAACAGAGGAATGGAGAAACAAACTGATGCGACGAGTGTACAACCTCTTTGGCATAGCCTTGTGGACCTCAGCATCATTGGGTTGGACGTGGAGGATGGTGATGATACTGGTGTGACTGTCGGAGGCGGGGAAGAAGATCCGAGGCCTCTGGAAACGGCGCCGAGGGTACTGCTCCGCTGTGATGGACGGTTCCGTCGTTGGAGAAGCTCCGCTAAGGTGTACGGCGACGAGGCTGAAGCATGACAAGACAGACAACGCTAATCTGAAGTGGGACCCTAATATCATCTGCAATAGATGATGTAAAATACATCACCAAAAAGTGCTAGATGTAAAACGCATCAGCCGCGCCACGGCCGCTCCGACAGATGCTGTAAGTACTGTTCACTCTGAACTTAACTGAAGAAAATGAACTTCACAGTCGAAACTGAATTTTACTGTCGAAACTGATTGAACTAGTAACAGAGCATTGCAATAGATGTTTAGGGCGTTCGAGCACTAGTAGCAGAGAAGCAGTGATCTAAATCAGCAGACGCTCAAGCAGGGAACGCACTAGCAGCGAGCAAGTCGTGCAGTAGCACCGCGAGTGAGTGCTAAAGCAGCAACTCCTGTAGCTGCCGGAGGTCGTGCAGCAGCAGCAGCAGCAGCGCAAGCAAGAGCAAGAGCAGAGCAGCAGCACGAACGAAAGCAGGAGCAGTGCAGCAGCGCGACCGACAGCAAGAACAGAGCCGCAGCGCGAGCGAGAGCCGGAGCAGCTGCAGCTAGTGCCGTTGTGGAAGTCGCCGCCGAGGAAGCAACGACATGGGGGAGAGACGCCGTGGATGATGTGGCCAGCGACGGCGCCGTCGATGGAGACACGCCATGTCTGCTCGGTATCGAGCACCGGCAGCCCCGTGAGATCGAATAAAAGATAAAATGCAGCGGTGAGTGCAGAACCTCCTTGGTGGCGCCGAGTTGGCCTCGGCTTCATCGGAGGAATTGGTGAGGGTGTTGCGGTTCCGGTGGGGCAGGTCAAGACGGCGCTGTGGGGATTGAGGTGGCGCGATAGACGAGGCGAACATCAGGGAAGCTCCTTGGAGGTGGAGGACGGGGCGGCTGATCCGGCGGGACGACGAGATCGACAACGGATCCTCATCCGGTGCGGTGGATGAGGGACGGCGAGCTGTTGCGTTGGACGACGTAGTCGGGGAAGAGTCTCCGGCTGGGCGGCGGTCGGGAGGCCGACGGAGGAGCGTGGGGTTTCGCGGGTTTTGGCGGCCTCGGTGTACGAATGGGGGGGCGAAGGGGGAGGGGGAGCCAAGCTTAGGGACGCGCTTGTCCGAAATGTAGGGTAAGTTACCATCGTACCCCCACCGGTTTTGACACCGCGACGTGGAGCTTCATTTCCGGCTGAGGGGTAGAAGGGGGATTTCTCGTGTCTGGGCTGCAGGAGCGATTTCGGATGAGGAGGGAGTTCTCGCGCGCGTCCAAATTTCGGGATAACAAGGCGCGGCGCGGGTTGAAGAAGCGGGAGTTTCAAAGCAGGTGAGACAAAAGATACTCGAGCTTGAAAATTTCGGGATAACAAGGTGCGGATTCCTTGTTCGGCAGAACAAACTTAACGTGTAAAAAAACAATTCATACAAGACACAAGAGAGTCATGTCCCCTTTTACTATATTGCTATAGATGCCATTGAAAAAACTATAAGAAAAATGTAAAAAAAATCGGGAGAACAAGATTACCCTGCACAGTACCAAATCGATTCGCATTTCCCTCAACAACAACAAAAAACAATTCCCACCAAAGAAAGAGTAATGTCCCTTTTTATATGATTACAGATGCCATGATCTCGAATTTCAATTTTTGAATCCACGTTATGTTGAATTCGAATATATCGTTAGGTGACCTTGCGGTTTATAATTGATGTAGTCGTACATTTTGATCTTCCATCATATATGAACATTTTACTCCACCATGTGAACATATATATTGTCGTCTACCATATGGACTAAATTTGAACCAATTTTCCTTATTTGAATACGATTGTTGTCAAGTTATACAATAATTTAAATATTATCTTGATAACAAAAAACATGCATATAGCAGTAATCATATTTCACTATGAACTACATGTACCATACGCTCTCCAATTCAAATATTTGTATCCATTTTATGTTGAATTCAAATCATAGTACATTATTGGTCTAGGTAGCGAGATGTTTGGGATAATCAAAACCCTGTTTTCATACATATAATTTTTGGCTGAATTGGGACAAGTTTTGGTATAAGCCTCTTGCAAAACCGGAGATTCTCTCAACAAGCCTCGTGGTTCCGAGAGGGAACGTGTCACCTTTGTGTGCGAAACGATATACGCTGCCTCCCCCTGATTTTATTTACAGAGGCAACATAGAACTATATGAGTGCCCTGTTAAATTTTGGAATTATTTCGGGTTCATTTGGCCTTTTTATACATTAATTGAGTTTCTGGACTTTTAATGTGCATAATCTAAATATGAATTGCATGCACATGCTCCGGTGCACCAAAGTGGGTTGAAAATCACATGTGTGTCCTTGGTTTAATTTCTAGGTCCCATGGAAGAAATGAGAATGAAATTCAAACATCTGGGCGTCATGACTCAGCCGAGAACATCGAGAAACTTTGATTTTAAATTCATGTAAATCCAAAACTCGCCTGGAAATCATGAAACTTGGCATGGTGTCATGTCATGGCACTAACATGTTGTGGTAAAAAATTGGGCCGATTTGGAAGCTCGTGGTTCTAAGAGGGAACGTGCCACCTTTGAGTGTGAAACGATATACGCTGCCCCCCCCCCTTGAGTTTCTTAACGAAGGCAACATAGAACTACATTAGTGCGCTGTTAAATTTTGGAATTATTCTAGGTTCGTTTGTCGTTTTTATACATTAATTGAGTTTCTGGTCATTTAATGTGCATAAGTCAAATTTGAACTACAAGCACATGCTCTCGTGCACCAAAGTTGGTTGAAAAATCACATTTGTGTCCTCGGGTGAATTTCTAGGTCCCATGCAAGAAATGAGAATAAAATTAAAACATCTGGGCATCGTGGCTCGGCCGAGAACATTGAGAAACTTGGTTTTTAAATTCTTGTAAATCCAAAACACGTCTGAAAATCATGAAACTTGGCATGGATGTCATGTCATGGTACTACCATGTTGTGGTAAAAAAATTGGCCGAATAGGAACAGATTTTGGTATAAGCTTCTTGCAAACCGAAGCTTCTCTCAAGAAGGCTCGTGGTTCTGAGAGGGAACGTGCCACCTTTGAGTGCGAAACGATATACGTTGTCCCCCTTGAGTTTATTTACAAAGGCAACATAGAACTACATGAGTGCCCTGTTAAATTTTGGAATTATTCCGGCTTCGTTTGGCCTTATTTACACATTAATTGAGTTTTTGGTCATTTAATGTGCATAATTCAAATTTGAACTACAAGCACATGCTCCCGTGCACCAAAGTTGGTTGAAAAATCACATTTGTGTCCTCGGGTGAATTTCTACTCCCTCCTTCCATCTATATAGGTCCTAATGTGTTTTTCGAGGCTAACTTTGACCAAACGTTAGAGCAATAATATATGACATGCAACTTACACAAAGCATACCTTCAAATTTGTATGTCAAAGGAGCTTCCAATAATATAATTTTCATAGTATACATCTCATGTGCTATTAATCTTGTCAATAGTCAAAGGCTGTCTTGAAAAACACATTAGGCCCTATATAGATGGAAGGAGGGAGTAGGTCCCATGCAAAAAATGAGAATAAAATTCAAACATCTGGGCATCGTGGCTCGGTCGAGAACATTGAGAAACTTGGTTTTAAAATCATGAAACTTGGCATGGTGTCATGTCATGGTAGTACCATGCCGTGGTAAAAATAATTGGCCAAATAGGAACAAATTTTGGTATAAGCTTCTTGCAAATCGGAGCTTCTCTCAAGAAGGCTCGTGGTTCTGGGATGGAACGTGTCACATTTGTGTGCATAATTCAAATTTGAAATACAAGCACATGTTCCAGTGCACCAAAGTTGGTTGAAAAATCATATGTGTGTCCTCGGGTAAATTTCTAGGTTCCATGCAAGAAATGGGAATGAAATTCAAAATTCTGGGCGTCGTGGCTGGGTTGGAAACATTGAGAAATTTAGTTTTTTAATTCCTATAAATCCAAAACACGCATGAAAATAATGAAACTTGGCTTGGTGCCATGACATGGCACCAACATGTTGTGGTAAATTTGCAGTCCGATTTGCGAAGGCGCACACATTAACAATCAACAAAGTCATTTTGGAACAAGTGTTGTCACGTTACAATCGGAAACACAAGTATTATTGAAACCGTGGGCGTTCTACTTACTAGTACCATTTATGTGCCGCCACACGTCCCCATTTTTTATTAGCTAGGAGGCGTCGTGCAGGGTAGCTATTTGAGTACGAGAGGCGTGCGATCAGACCCCTGCGCGTGCTTATCGGGAGGAGAGCCCTTTGACCTCCATCTGCCGTCCACCTCTCTCCCAAGGTCTCCATTAATGGCGCCCGAGTCTCTGTTTAATGGCGTGGCTATGTCTCACTCGACTGAGATTTAAGAGAGAAAAAGGAAAATCTGAAAGCACGGAACTTGATGTAAGATCCGATGGACCTATATAGCATCTACTGCGACTTATAGCAAGACTGATGAATATATAAGGACGGTTAATTTATTTTTTTGATCAAAGAAGGGCTTGCCCCTTCCGATTTTCATTACTGAAAACCACCACAATTCACAAGAAGTTCAGCACAACTCCTGCCTAACACGAAGGACTAAAAGCTACCAGATTGAAATCGCAACATCCCAAGAGGCCAACAAAGGCCAAACATCCACGCTAGAACCCAACATTTCACAACCGACGACACAATCCACATCCTAAACCGATTATTACATCAAAAGAAACCAGGAAACTGAAGGAAGCCCAGCAGCAACTAGAAGAACAGCAACGCCAGGGTCGCCACAGCAAGAGTTTTCTTCATTCCAGCCTCGCAACATTGATCTTCCACAGAAAGATAAAGATGATTAATTGTCTTACATAATTAGAAAGATAATTAAAAAAGCCACATGCGGCTACGCCCGAAATACACAAGGGAAAAAGAAGAAGGAAGACAAGGATCTGGCTCGCTGATCTCTACTTTCTTGATGCGTTGCTGCAGGCCGCGGGAACTAGTCTCCGCGGCGAGCGGCGATGAGCTCTTTCGTGTTCTCAAGACGCTGCTTTAGAACATCCACGGATTCCTCCACCAGCCTTTGGCGCTCGTTGCGGAGCATGTCATTCTCGTCCATAAGTTTCTTGACGATGACGCCGGTCCTCTTCAACAAGGCACTGGTCTCCTCCTGCTGGTCTGCACTTCGGACGATCTTCTCCCTCAGCAGGTCGCGCTCGGCCCGGAGCCTCTCATTGCCCTCCCTTAGTTGTCGGATGATGCAGGTAGCCTGTTCAAACGAGGCTTTCATGTCGTCCTGCAACCTCGCCCAGCCGGAGATCTGATCCATCTGGCTATGGACGATCGCATGCATGCGCCTGTAACAGTCGTCGCCTGCCCGCGAGAAATTTTCCCAGGCCGCTGCGGCGCGGCGGGACATCTCTGCTGCTTCCGCGGCGCGGCCGGACCAGTCTGCTGCATCGACGGTGCAGCGGGACCTCCGTGCTGCTTCAGCGGCGCGGCGGGACCTCTGTGCTGCTACTTCCACGCGGCGGGACATGTCGGCTGCTCTCGCAGCGAGGCGGGACATCTCTCGTGCTTCCGCTTCCATGCTCGCATCTCCCTGGTGGCAATCTCTCGACCCAGAACTCACGCTGGCCATGGCAGACGCAAGGGAAGGATGCTGAATGACTTGTTTGTTTTTGTGGATGAGGAGTTGAGGAGGAATGTGCAGTCATCTTGGCATACTAGTATTTATAACCGAGTACTAATACGCTCCTAAGTGGGAAACCGTTTAGGTTGTGATCGGTGTGAACAGGTTTGCAATTCAATATAGCGTGGTACTAATAAGCTCCTAAGTGGGAAACCGTTTAGGTTGTGATCGGTGTGAACAGGTTTGCAATTCAATATAGCATGGAGTAATTTGGAATGTGACGAGACGCAAGCTCAAAATTTATTGACGGTTCTAGTTTCGAAGTGCGGCACTATTCCCGGATGGAGTACTTCTTTTTCTACTCCCTCCTTTCCGGTTTTATAGGGCTTATCTCAAAATTTTAGTTTTTCCATTTTATAAGGCTCAATTTGGTTGTTCCCCAACACACGTTCAGATTCCAAGGTGCATTAAATCATTGCATGCAAGTATTAAGAGAAAATTGACCAATGCATGTACTTTATGCATGCATGCATGCATTACAATTAATGCATTGATAAACATAATTTTTTGAGAAAAACAAGAGCATTAATTAGGTGCTTTTGTAAACTACAGAAAATATTCCACCACTCACCATCTTGGTTGGTGAGATTTTTGAATTAAGCCCTATAAACCGGAAAGGAGGGAGTACTGCTGTGTACGTGCAATAACTGGCACCGTCGTATACATATCTTACAGTTAATGGGGCGTTCGACAGGAATAGCCGCGTGGCGAGCTCTCACACACGCGTCTTTTTTTTCTCGAAAAGGAGGATGATGACCCCCGGCCTCTGCATCTGGGAGTCACACACGCATCTGTAGCTATGAATTGTAGTGTTCTCAACCATCCGATTGGCTCTATCATGGATGTACCTATATAACTAAACATGTCTAGATACATCTATATTTTGATAAATGGAAGGCATGTATTGTGGAACGGAGGGAGTGCTTGTCATCAAAATGGATAAAAAGGGACGTATCTAGAACTAAAATACGTCTACATACATCTCCTTTTATCCATTTTGATGACAAGTAGTACTTCTTACCCAAAGGAACTTTATATCCAACAGACACAAAATATCCGTTCGACTGTTGGAAATTACTGATCTGATGTCGAAGTAATTGCTGCATCGCCACCAAAACCCACCATTTCTTAAGCTAAAGTAGACCAAGGGGCAGTGGAGCACGGTGAGGTCCATCGAGACCTTAGAGAGCTCCATCGTCGGGTCCTGTTCGGTCTGCATGATCTCGCCCTCCTCGTGCACAACCATCTCTCGACTTGGGCCGGGGTATTACAAAGCTTTACTGTCACATATTTTATACTACTTCAAGGTGCATTAAATCAACACATGCAAGTATCAAAAGGAGAGTCACGGCATGCATGCATGTGTTGTAATTAATGCATCGGTAAACGCAAATTATTGAAATATATCGAGTGTCGTGCTTTGATGTGTCGCGTCAACTCGTACATCAACGAGAAGTTTGATTATCCTCTCTCTCGTAGACTTAACTGCACCTACCTTTGGCTGTATGACAGGTTGGCCACACACCTGTCAGGCCCACCTGTCATACACGCAAAGGCAGGAGCGTCCCTCCCTCGCCCATGAGCGTGGTGGCTGGCAAGACTAGGAGAAGCTTTCGCTACACGCTCTCCCTCCCGCACGCGGTGGACATGCAGCAGTTCAATCGGTGTCAGATGGCCAGAAGCGTACTGTAGTACTCCTCCAGTGCAGTAGTACTCCATCATTGTTCGACTTCCCGAAGAGGCGAAGAGCCAAGCGCAGCCCGGACACTCGTGTGGCAGTTTCATGTGTAGAGTAGTCTAGGATAGCGTGTATCGTGCCTGTAAGCTTAAAATCGTTGGGGTCGGCTCCATGCTATGTGGCCGTCTCAAAGTTTTTTTAAAAAAATTAAAATAGTCTTCTAGCCCTACCTGATACCCTGGTGATTGTAGTTTGCACGCTCATCTGGTCAAGACAGGAATATATATTTTAATTTGTTTTTTTTTCAAAAAGGGGGGACTCCCCGGCCTCTGCATCAGAACGATGCATACGGCCACATATATTTTAATTTGTGGTGGGTAAATGTTAGAGGTTGCAGCAAATATATTGTACACTGCGGGTCTTTCAGCCAAGTTTAGAGGCAAGCATGTGGGGCCAGTGCTATGATGTGTCGCGTCAACTCGTACAACGAGGAGAAGCTTGATTTTACTACACGCCTTCTCCCTCACCCATGCGCGCGGTTGCTCGCAAACGAGGACAGGCTTTTGCTTAGTAGTACTTCTACAAAAAGCTATCCGTCCCGCTCGCGGTGGACGGACATGCAGCAGTGGATTCGACACTGTAGAAGCAGTAGTAGTAACATCATTGTTCGTCTTCTCGAAGAGGCGAAGAGCCAAGCGCAAACCGAACGTTGCAGTTGCGAACATTGGAGCACGCATATAGCCAGGCTCTTGCATGAGACAAAATTGCTATGTGAGCCCACTATTGTACTAGTACGTACAACTACTTGCTAGTATAGCCCTGTAAACCAGAAAGGAGTATTTGCCCTTCTAGAGATTTCAACAAGTGACTAGACTACATCGAGACGGAGTACATATGGAGCAAAATGAGTGAATCTGCACCGTAAATAAATACGTACTAGTTCTATCGTTTTCCTCTCCGAGGTGCACAATATTGAGTATACTGACTAGTCTCTTTTTGACACGCATTTACGTTTTTTTACACAGTACAGACGCAAGCGCTCATATACACGCGCATACACTCACCCCTATAAATGCACACACGCATGGCACTATCATCTTGAAATTTACGAAGTCACCATAGGCACCTCGTCGTCGACGGGTCCATAGGTGCTTGAATGCCAAGGAGGGAGAGGGTAGCGGTTCCCGAGACGTTGAACGGTCAATGATGCATGCTCAATTACATGCAGAGGGAATTAATTGGAGAAGCAGAATAGAGCCAGCACGATGTGAATGCAACACAATTTGGACTCTCATATAATAAAGGCACCCCACCACTCCAATCCATCTACTCCCAAGTCTCTGCGCAACACTGCTCACTCCAATCCAAGACCAAGTGACCAGAAGCCACAAGCACCTATGGAGGCGATGGGCGCGAGCGGCAGTCGGCTGTGCCAAATCATCCAAGGCGCCGGCCTGCGGCCCTGCACCGCGCAGCGTTTCCATACGGTGCTGGCGACCGCAGGCATCGTAGCCCTCGCCAACGCCGGCTTCGCCACTCGCATACGACGTGATGGTCAACTCCATCCGCAAGTTCACCGCCGTCAAGAAGCGCACGGACGACCTTGCCGTACTGCTTCAGCCCGCGCGCCCAGGCTCCTCATTGCCTGCCACCCTCATCGGCCTCCATGGTGACGAACTCTTTCAAGCCCTGGTGGCCCTGCAGGTGCCGGAGGTCGCGACGAAGAATGTGCACCTCGAGGCCGCGCTCGCCGCGCAGCACCTCGCCATGCAAGAAACCGTCGACCTGCACATCCACGTCTACGAGGAAATTGTCTACATATGCCACTACAAGGCAAGCGAGGACAGAAAGACGTTGGCCTTCTTCCAGCGGCTGGAATCTTTGGACGCCATTGTTCAGGAGCACGTCGACCTGGCCACGAAAGCCACTGCTACTTAGGCGTCGTTCGGTGGGCCGGCGCCCTGAGTCGAGGAGGTGGACGTCGTCGATGGATGCATCTCTTCTTGCCTCCTGTAACCAGCACTGCATCGCCTCGTGGCCTTAATGTTTTATTAGTATAGTACTCCCTCCGTTCTCAAATATAAGTCTTTCTAAAGATTCCAGCAAGTGACTACTACATACGGAGTAAAATGAGTGAATCTACACTCTAAACTATGTCTACATACATCTGTATGTTGTATTCCATTTGAAATAGTATCTAAAAAGGCTTATATTTATGAACGGAGGGAGTATATGGCATTTTTATTCCAGTCGTAACGTTTTCACTGTGAGGTGGGCCGCAGTTGAGCAAACCCACCCCACCCACCGGGCGTCGGCCGAGTTTAGAATTAGAAGAGAGAAACGAGGGAGGAGAGCTAGCTGTAGCACGGACACTGTTGTCAGATGGGACTCGTGTTTATAGAATAGGAGTACTGAGCACTCGTGCCTCTTTTTTTTGAGGGAAAAATTAGTCGTATGTCTAGTACCACTAGTTGGGTGCGTGCGACCTATAGCTGTCATCACTTTAGGTCTCCTTTTTGAACCGCGGCTACGCTTCACAGTACATATTATTTCACGCATTTATCCTCCTATATGTACTCCTAGGCTATTTCCACGTGCTCCCATTCGCCGACATGTGGGACATAGAGCATCTGGGTCGTAGTGCATGCACGACTCGGAGCATATGCCGGGGTACTTTACATTTCAGACCTCACGAATTACATGCAAACCCCCCGTAGAAGAATAAATAAATGAATGAATTACTACATGAAACCGGATTATTTTCGTGGAAACCGGAGCACGTTCATTAAATTTTG